>NW_008352126.1:1369026-1378749 GCF_000622305.1 Nannospalax galili
TTTGAAGAATGTTTCTTATATTTCAGGTCTCTCATTTGAACTTCTGATACAGTAAATATTATATTTATTGTATCAACCCCAGCAATGTAAACTTTTTAAGTTTTCACTAATTTTTTTGTGCCTTCACCCACCTCTGCCATCACAAATTCTAGAGTAGCATCTTTGTTTTGTTCTGATTCATTTGTCTTGAGACAAAGTTCCACCATGTAATCCGAACCAGCCCCAAACTTGCTTTGTAGTCCAAAATGGCCTCCAATTTGAAATCATCTTTCTTTAACCCTCTGAGTGCTGTAATGAAAGTCACTATCTCCAGGGCTTGACAGCTTGAGTTACCAGGTTACATATAGTTATCAAAATCTGTAAGGGTCGATGGGCTGAATTAAATAACATTTTTCTGCAATTGTATTTTTATTATATTTATTAAGTATGCTGAATTTTTACAGCATATTTTTATCTACATGTTTTTGTGATAAACTAAGAAAGCATCATGAAAGAGGCACTGTGGGACAGTGATTTATACTGATCCTTGGATATTAACACATAGATGTAACTTCTCTCTATTGGAAATCCCATAATTAATATTATTCATAATGGTATTATTAAAAAATAACAAAAATGCTCATAATCTTCAAAATTATAACACGTGTATTATTCAGAGCTTGTACCTCTTGAATTGATCTTGACAAATTAAGAAATTTTAAAACTGCCATCTTGCAGTATCACAACAAGATCTGAGAAACATTTGTGAAGAAAAAAAAATGTAGTGTGATATTTTACCCCATAGATTTAGGGGCACATTAGATTATTGTAATATCCAAATAAAAATAGTGCACTCAGGAAGAAGATGAAGTTTATGTGCCCCAGTGATTTTTATTTCAGTACAGTTTGTTTAATTAGAGAAACTTGTCCACCAATGCTCTGTAAGCAATAAAGAACACAAGGGTATAAAATGTGTAAAGTACTTTGAAAGAGTAGCTTGACTTAGTGAAAGAAAAGTAGATATTATCCTTGTGAAAGTTGAAGATGATATTTTACTGGGATTAAAGTCCAAATAAATCATATTAGTCCACAGAAAACATAAATCTAATATATGATTTGTGTTTTCTTTGTGTATATAGCTATTTTGATCCTTTAATTAAATAATAAATGAAAAACACGCATATCTAAGTCATGCGACTGGATTACTTACTATATTGTGAGTTTGTGTGCCTGCATGCTTTAAACATACAGAGGAGCCCTTTCCTGCATAGTCCCAAGTGTAAGTAAAATCCCACACTCCGTGTGGAACAACGTGTTCGATTATTTTTTCCAGAGGGTCACAACGCCATTTGATGATTACCAAAGAATCTGCTGATAACTGACAGCTCAGACCTGGTCTTCCATGGAGTTACTGCATATCTATCTCTTGTCCTCTGGGCAGAGCATTCTGCCACTTACTTCCAGTCGTCCATTCTCATGCTCATGTGAAACCAGTCGCTTTTGCTTATTCCAAGAAAAGTTCAGGGTTTGCCAAGAAAGACTTGAGAAAATTTACTTTTGAAATCGTGTTCTTACGGTAGTTCTGATCCTACTACTGATTCTGTTTCTCTAAAAAGGCTAACATTCACCTTTTGAAAAAGCCACACATTTCAGGGAGAAATACTGACAGATTATCGGCTTTCTCTGTGTATTTTCAAATAGAGGAAATGAATTTCAAATTTAAAAGTATTCTCATGTAGATTATCATGTTTCAGTATCTTAATGTATAAGATGCAGTTATTTCTCGGGCTCATAAATGCATGCTTTGATTCTAAGGAGTGAATGACCCTGAATTCTTAGAAAATTAAAATTATATTTGCATTTTTCTCAAAATTAAATTAATAACATTTTCATACATAATACTACCTGTCAATTGCGTCCCATATGCTTCTTGCTGAACATTCTGAACCAACTTTCCAAAAATACAGATTTAATGATTTGTAGGAAATATTAGAAAAAATTGAGTAAAACACAATAAAAAACTCAGCATGACCAGAAAAATAATAAATTATGCATGATTGATGGGAGCATTTCATTTTATTAATAAAAATAATTTATTAAATTAGACCTAGCATTATGTTCTAAATATTCAGGGTTCATTACTAAATAGCTATATAAGAAAGTGATTATTTGAGACAAGTTTTAGTGAATAGTTTTAACATTTGAAAGCCATTTTTCTTGTATATAATATTCTTCCAAAAGTGTGAGTATTTAGTCATCATAAAAGTAATTTTAAAATCAAAGGTCATTCTTAGCCAGTCATGTACCAATTTCCCTCCCCTAGATAACAACTATTAATACTTTGTGATTTTATTTTACCTCTGTGTTAGTTTTCTTTCACTGAAGACAGATGATACCTGGTACACTTAACTTTTAAGACAAAATGCATAATTTCTCTAATAGTTTTGGCTTCATTTCAATGGGTTTGTTGCAAAATAGAGCATTTTAGTGGTGTTGGTTGGTGGAACCAAACCACTTACATAAAAAGCGTGAATCAAAAAGAAAGAGAAGGAGATGAAGGGAACCAGGATCCCTGCCACACGACACCTTCTAAGATCACAGAACTCTAGCCAGGGTTCCTGAATTTTCCACAATAGCACCCCAGTAGAAACCCAGTCTCTACCTGAGGAGGTTTTGGGTTAACATTCAGCCTACAAACTACAGAAGCCTCTGGATATTTCACAGATACTACTTTTTTCTCTGTAGGCGTTAAGAAATATCAAAAATAGTGTCTATTGTTTATGGCGTATAAATAGTTTGGTGATAAGAGCATCTTCTTATTATGTTAGGTTTGATCAAATTAGATTGTCTTACAGTGTAATAGCATCCAGTGAGAGCTTTCAGGATTGAACTGTTTCCCATCTGAACACTTTGCTGTAATTGTGATGAATGGCAAACTAGAGCAAAAGTTCAGAAATAGAACTTAAATTTAATTAGCCAATGAAAAATCTAAGTGCCGCCATCATATTTCAGGAGTAGAGTCAGTTCTTTATTTATAGAGTGGTTATGGGAAAGAGCTCTTTTCACATACATAAACTAATATCCTATATTTTAAGGGTTATCAACATGTTGCATAGCTAGTAGATTTTTAAAAATAAGCTCATAAACATATGGTAGCAACATACGATTTGCTGACATGCTTAAATGCAAACCTCTGATGGTACTGCTTAATCCAGGAGTCCTAAATCCATCTTTTCCATTTCTAGTGAGTAAGCTGTTAGTTTTACTTTCATGTTTTATGTAGGCCAGAGTCAAGATCTTCAGAATGTCAGCAATCCTCTGCAAGATCTAAGTCTAGCTTTCAAAAATTGGTTCTACTTCCTCCACATTGAAATTTTCACCCAGTAGGCTCTTCCGACATCAAAGTTCCCACGCCGTTCTTCCAACTGAGCCTCAGTTTATCCTCCTGTGCCTTGATTTCTATAGTAAGATACTGGCAGGTCACAGTTGGGAAACCATCCCCGGATCCTCTCACTGGAAAACTCTTGTTGTCTGTCCTTTTCCCATCTCATAACCCAGACATACTTTTGGGAAAGCACTGTCATATATTTTTATTTTATTCACAGCACATTAAGGATAAGTACACTCCGTTAAATTAAATATCTGGAGATTTCAAACATTAATTTATGTTATCTTTTTAAGCATGTTCCCCACGTAATGCTATTATCTTCATCAGACATAGATTACTTTATTTGAATATTTATTACTTAATGATATAATTTACAGCCAAATATATAAAACGCCATTAAGTAGGCTAAGTAGAAGGCTTATAAATACTGACAAATTTATATTTAAAAGTAACTGGAAGAACAAAATTGAGTACATATTTTGGTGTTTAAATTCTTGGAGTCTAAGGCAAAAATGGAAATGCCATGGAGTTCATGTGACTGTTCAAAGAAAATATAACTTTGCTGAGCTAATCTGCATGCTCAGGAAAACAGAGCTCATGCTACGTCTGTCATGAAGTAAAGGTTGGTTGAGGCAGTTACATGCTTCCCAAAAGTTGGAGGGCCAGAAACAAGCAGATTACACAGTTCCATTCAGCTCCCTTTCCTAAAGTTTAGATAGTTTTAGGATGTGCAAAGATATCAAAAGACAGGTCAGAGCCTCCTGCAGAACTGAAACCCAGTTTTCAGGAAATCCATGTAGGATTTCTGTGATTGTTGCTCGCGTGCAAGTCTGGCTGTGTTGCAGGTATGTAAGTAAATCCTTGGCTTTTTCTCTCCCTTCCAAATCTTAAGTGACTACCTGGCAGAATCGAATGTAGACTCCCACTAGCAAGGAGTTTGAAAACAAATTTCTCAATCTTCCATCTTTTGTGACATTGTAGAGAATACAAAAGAGAAAAAGATCCTGCTGAGCTAACAAGATAAAGCCACAGCCCGTTGCCTTGGTTAGAAGATTCCTACAGTTCATTTCTACTCATGTCTGTGTTCCAGATAACAATCCCGGCATCTGCATTTTTAGACATTGTGATGCAATGATCTGTAGCAAAGTCCTCCTTTTCCTGGATGACCTCAAAATGGAAATCCAAACTGCCATGCCGCCTTGTTTCCATCTCTAAGTGATAGATTTTCTACTATTTTAATTCTGATTCCTCTGTGTTCCAAAAACATATTGGTTAAAATTTCAGTTTAAATGGTATAAGGAACTGCATAAAATGTGGTGTGCGGGGAGGATTATGCTGGTTACTAGATGTAGATCCATATATGTTTGCGTGTGTATGTGTAGAGAGTACAGGAATTAAGATACTTACACAATGATCATGGGCCTGGGCCTGGTGTTTCTACTTCATCCATGTTTTACTTTGCTCTCCACTGATTGCATTTCCCTGTTGGACACATCTAAAATTACCTTCTCAAGGGACTAAAATATTAGTGACTCGACCTGTGTTGGATAGCAGTGCTCTCTGCGAACACTTACCATTGACTGTAGAATTGTTAAAAGGCCCTAGAGAATGTACTGGGTTTAAATATGACACCTTTCAGCGCCGTTGTTTACTAGCAGCGTATGGAATAACAAAGAACCCGGCCCAGCTCAGGCTGCCTGCCATAAGGAATGGAGAAAGGGCTTCCGCATACGTGATGGCCCAGCGGAGTCGGAGTAGCAATGACAACTTGCTGAGAGATGATCTGTCCAGAGACAGACTGCCTTTGGATATCATAGGACGGCGTGGGAAACCACGATAGGCTAGCCAACCCTTTATAACCCCAAACACTTCCCGGATTAAAGGAGTATGCACCAGCTCGCCCTCTGCTTGCTTTCACCCGACTCCCGGTGTGTGTCGTGACTCTGCGCCTCCCCCCCGCCCATATCGGCAGGGACCCTGTGTCCTCCTTCAGCTGGCTCCGGAGAAGGACAGTAACATAGCAGTTCTTTTTAAATGTTCAAGTCCTTAAAGCAAAGATAGATGCACTTAGATTAGGCAAGTTTCAATTAGAAAGATGACTTTTACCCAAGCAGGGCTGCTGGGTAAGTTCAGTGGGTGACCCATTAGCAGTTGCCATGACAATGTCTAAAAGGACACAGGTGAAGAGTGAATGTGATACTGAGAAGTTATAGTGTCACCCTGTCATCAGAAAATGGAGAACTTCAGGCTAAGTCAAAGTCCAAGAAATGTTATTTGAAAACCAATATTTTAAACCAACAAATTTAATCTTGGAGAGAGAGAAAATAGCAATTTTATGATTGGAATATGATAATTGATATATAGAGAGTCATTTCCACATTGACCTTCCGTTCAAGGACTTCAGACCTCTAGTTATAGTAGAAATTCATTTATTGGCTACTGCTTTTATAGGCTACCCCTCCACCTTCACTAAACATCTTAATATATAAATATATATTTTTTTTCAGTTGTTTTGAGACAGGGTCTCCCTGTAGCCCTAGCTGTCCGGGAACTCACTATGTAGACCAGGCTGGCCTTGAACTCACAGAATCCGCCTGCGTCTGCCTCTCAAGTGCTGGGATTAAAGGCGTGCCCCACCACGCCTGGCATAATATGGTTTTTAAAAGCCCAGTCAACTATTCTATGGGATCAGCAATTTCTGCCCTACAGAGCACATGGTGCTAAAATTCCGTAGACTAGAGACTTCCATTTCAATTACCTAATTCTCCTCCATTATTGCTCCTTTTGATGGTAGTAACAGTATGTGGGCTGCCATTATTTTTTGTCTATGATCACTTTTGTTAGGAAGCCATCAAAGAGCACATGAAATTAATATTGGGACACCTAGATTCTTTGTAAAAAGAATAAAAATAGGATACAATATTCATACTGCAGGCCAAGAAGTCATGTCAGTTTAAATGTGTGCTGACAAATAAAAGTCAATGATTTTAGTCTTAGAGCATCTACTCAATTTATACCACAAGCTTAGCTAGCAAACGAGCTCACCATTTCTCAGTGCTGTAGGCAATTCACTGGTTTCTATGAAATTAGTGGAAAGGTTCACTGAAAGAAATCTGGTCCTTGTGCAGTGGTTTGTGGTTGAATAGCCCATGGACTAATTCGCATCACAGTGCTGGAGCTGTTCCCTTTAAGTCAAGAGCAAACCTCAGTACAAGCATGCATTTCCTTGTCCCATACAATTAGCTAAAATGGATAGAATAAAAGTAGGCAAGCTAAGCCACCACGGTTCCCACCATTAACTGTGGAGAATAATAGAGTGGATGGAACACCATGTATTCTAATCTATCTTACTGTTCTAATGTGGTATAAGAAATCATACTGCCCATAAACACCTCAAAGCAGTGAATTTTGTGAATGATTGATATTCAGAAATGGTAGTTCATGCTTTTAATTAAAGGAAAAGTAAAATTCATAAGTTTAATTTTTCTTAATTGCTTTTTAGTATTCTTTGGAAATAAAATGCCTACTTTTCATAAAGTAAATTGCAAATACATTTAAAAATTCAAATTTTCAATTATAGCAGAATCAATGCATTTGTTAACTTATGACCTTCACTTTACAAACCTAGATTATATTCAAAGCACAGTTGAGGTGCGCAAGATCAAATATTCAATTAAAAAAATTCAGTCCTAAATGGTTTATGTTGTAACATGTGAGATATATCAATATTAGAATGAGTGCAAATGTTCACTTGATAATTATCCTTATGCTTACCAAATTGGGTCAAATAGATTTGATTATGAGCATATACCTTTGTAAAATCTAATATAGGCATATTAATTTATCTTTTTAAATGAACAGAAAGGTCACGTAGGTCCCAAACTCTCATTATTTTCACAATTACATTGATTACCTTGCATACTTAGTTATAATTTTTATTTATTAATTAAAAAATTAATTTTAAAATTTTTCATATGTATGAAAGTTTTTCCTGCATGTATGTAAGTCTGCTTGTGTCATGAAATTCACTCAGAGATCAGAAGATGGTAGTGTCAGGTCCTCTGGAACTGGAGTTAACAACAGTTATTAGTTGCCTTATGGTTTTTGGGAAGAGACCCAGGTCTTCTTCAAGAGCATCCAGTGTTCTTTACCACTGAGGCATCTCTCTAATACCCTTAACATCTTATAAATTTATGTTTCATGTAGAAATTCTCAAAAATTCTCTGCTGCTTTGACTTTTATAGTTAACAACATCTAATACACTTGTTTCTACTCTTTCCAGAAAAAATTCAAACCATCAAACAAATAACAATGAATTAGACAGACTGTTCATGTTCTTTCCCTTGACTTTCAATTGAAAGGATTCAATGTCCTCTTTTGGCCTCTGTTGGCATTGCACACATGACTGTACTTAGATACATGCAGGCAAAAATACTTTTAAACATAAATTAAAAATAAGTAAATAAAATAGAAGTTATCAGATTTTGCTGCAGAATGTAAAATGCTCAGAATATATAAGAACCAGTAGACGCTGAAAGCCATTGTGTTTTGTGAAAATAAAATTCAGATACTGAGTAGCATTGGTAAGTGATTGATTTTCTTTTGGCATTCCATATAATGCTACTTGCTTCTCATCTTGTAGAAAATTTCAGCTCTCATTGACGACCAGGACAAATACAAACATAGCTTGCTTGACAAAAACACGGTCCCTGAACATAAAGTCTTGATGGATTGTGGCCATTCCCACACTTCTCTATGTCTGTAGCCACCTGCGCATAGCTGGCCAGTTAGACAGTTTATTCCACATCTTCAGAAATGTACTTTCTGACCCTTGAAGAAAACGGTTTTCCAACATTTGATCTAAATAACTGAAAGGCTTCCAAGTTGAGGTTCACCTAGAAGTCCAAAAACAGTGAAACTGGTTGGTACTAGGGAAACTGCCCCTCCCTTGAAAGCTCCTGTCTTGAGAGAGACAGTACATTCCTCTCTCTCCCACTTCAGGCACCAGTAGAGCTGGCTCCTGGCTCCCTCGACTGTGCTGTGAGGCGATGCATGTGATGTGCTTTTCCTTATTCCAGGACTACTGGCATTTTGTATTACATCTCTTCTAATAAACAGTTAAATCCTAAGTGCTATCTTTTTTTTTTTTGACCATAAGGTTTTACTAAAAAGTTCTAAGAAAGGTTGAATTTAGAGCCCTTTTTGTCCATTCACTAACTCTATGAACTTCAAGAACACAATGCCTGTCCTTAAACATTATCTCCCTTTTCTAAGTTCAGTGGGAATAACAGGACATGATAGGGAAGGGAGCCTGGGACATGTGTTGATACATTTCATTGTTTTCTTCTCTTCGCATCCACCTATTTGTTTCTTTCCTGCTTTCTTTCCCGTTCTGCCTTTCCTCATCTGTAAAATTTTTTTAATTATTTATTTACTAACCACACAAACAGAAGAAGCATTTCCTTACAACAGCATTGACATATTCAATAACAATTTCCAGAGCTAAGATGCATCTCTTTCAAAATTGGCTGTAAATTTTTGGTTTACAGTTGAATTGTTACAGCTATACAATATTGTACTCAGTATAAACCCTATAACACATAAAATTAAATGAGGTTTTAACGTTAAAAAAGATCTCCATTTCATTATTAAAATATACAGTGTCATACAGAAAAATTCATTTTTAATACAATTGACACTAAGATGTATGTGTGTTCCTAATCTCTACATATCTGATTATTAGTAGTAACAGTCGGTTACTTTCTGAGCTCCTTGGCATCTGAGCATGGATATAAAGTCATCAGACAGATTGCAATGGTAATATTTTTCACATCTACTAATTATTAAGGAGTAAATTTTATGCTTTGAAGAAGAATTATTATTATTCTCATATTTATTTATAGAACCACTTCTTAGGTAGCACCCTCCCATAGTCTCCGTCCCCCCACTAGAGCCCTTATACTCTGATATCCTTGCTACTGTCTACTGTGTTGTCAGCACCCCCGGCCAGTCCCCACTACTTGCCCTTCTGGTGAATCTAGTCAGCGTATCTAGAGGTCTTTGTTTTAGGAGGGTCAGCTATTCCTTGTCTAGGGATAATCAGTTGTCAATATTCCTTTGGATAAGATTGGGGTCTGCTGTTCATTTTCCCAGTTCTATGCTGGGTTACTATATGGGAATCCCTTTGGCCACTCTGGCCAACAAGTCAAAATAAGGTATCACCTGTCTGGCATTGTTGTTTGTTATGTAGCCTTTAGCTATGCATATGGACTCTTAAGAAATTATATAGGCCCCTTTGGTTATATTTTCCTTTTGTGTGTTTAAGGCCATACAGTTGGTCCAGATAAACCGATTTA
>NW_008352126.1:1378842-1400562 GCF_000622305.1 Nannospalax galili
TGAAGATAAGTCAAAGGTCCTACTCGACCATGGCTGGCTTCTCTTGGAAGCATGGAGGAAATGATTCCTCTGTGTTGATTCTCCACTTTATAGACTGGGCCACTGATCAAGTCCATCTAGTGAGGTCTCCTTGGCCTCCTTGATCAAGAGGACAGGTGACCCACCACTATAGGACATTTTGAGAGATGCTCTTAGTCCCCTGGAACTAATCAATCTAGGAGGGCAAGGAGCAAAAAGCGTCCTTTATGTCCCTCTGACCAAATTATTATAGGCCTCAAAGTATGTCTGTTAAATACCCAAGAAAGTAAGTTCCACCAGTCTGATATTTTTTAACTACTGTGTGTCGTGTAGATAAATCTTGGGCAAAGACCACTTGTTCTCAGATAAACCTTACCTAGACATATATTTCTTGATCTGCTATGTATAATTTGTCAGTAGGTTGTAGGAATAATACACTTCCCTCTGGTTTTCAAAACTAGCTAGGCATTGTTTATCTCTTGAATTGTCTCACCCCTCCATCACGGTTTTCCAATTAAAGGTGCCCCCATTTCCCCCCTTTCTCCCTTAATAATACCCTTCTCCTACAGTCCTACCTCTCTTGACCTCCTTCTTTTCCTTTATCCCCTAGGTTCCTTGTTTACCCTCCCCTTCCCCCTCCCTTAAACTAACCCAATTTCTATCCATATCTCCCTTATTAAGACCTGTTTCCTACTGTTCTTCTCTTTTGGGTTTTTTCTTTTCTTTACTTCCCTGTTTCCTTTCCATTATCCTGGTTCCTGTAGTTATGTCTGGTTGCATACTTATTTATAAAAGTCTGGTTCTAGGATCCATATATGAGGGAGAACATATGTCGATTTTTTTCTGAATCTGTGTTGCTTCACTAAGTATAACAGTTTCTAGTTCCATTCATTTACTGGCAAATTTTATTATTTCATTTTTCTTTACTGCTGAGTAAAAGTCCTTCATATAAATGAACCACATTTTCATTATCCACTCATCAATTGAGGGACACCTAGGTTGCTTCCATCTCTTAGCTATTGTGAAAAGAGCAGCAACAAACATGGATGTACAAGTGTCTCTGCAATAGGATGCGTTCTTTGGGTATATGCCAAGGAGTAGTATAACTGGGTAAAATGGTAGGTTCATTTGTAGTTTAAGAGTTCTCCACACTGCTTTCCATAGGAGTAGAACAAGTTTGCAGCCCCACCAGCAGTGGATGAGTGTTTCCCTTTCTCCACATCCTCACCGGCATTTGGTATCATTTGTTCTCTTGATCCTAGACAGTCTGATTGGGGTAAGGTGATACCTTAGGGTGGTTTTAATTTGCATTTCCCTAATTATTAGTGATGTTGAACATCTTTTAAGATGTTTTATAGCCATCTTTACTTCTTCTTTTGAGAACTCTCTGTTCAGCTCCTTAGCCCATCTTTTAATTGGGTTTGTTTTCTGTTTTTTTAGTTCATTATATATTCTGGTTATTAAACCTCTGTCAGATGTGTCACTGGTGAAGATTTTCTCCCATTCTGTGGGTTTTCTGTTTGCTTCCTTGGTTGTTTCCTTTGATGTACAGATGCTTTTTTAGTTTAATGAGGTCCCATTTGTTAATTCTTGCCCTTGTTTCCTGGGCAGTTGATGTCTGGTTTAGAAAATCCTTTCCTATACCCATATCTTGTAGGTTATTGCCAATGCTTTCTTTTAACAGTTTCAGAGCTTTGGGCTTCACATTGAGGCACAAAGCACAGTTTTAAAGATTCAATTCTTCTGTCTGCTCATTGGTTTCTGTAAGTGTCAGGCAGCAATCAACTCTGGTAATTCTGGTTACAGACAAGTCTCTTACCGGGTGTAGTGGTGCATGCCTTTAATCCTAGCACTTGGGAGGCAGAGGCAGACAGAGCTCTGTGAGATTGAAGCCAGCCTGGTCTACATAGAGAGTTCCAGGCCAGCTGGGGATACCAGGAGACCCTGTCTCAAAAAGACCAAAAATCAAAACAAAACAAAAAACAAAACAGATAGGACTCTTTGGGCATGCCGTGTGGGCAACCAGCAGCATTCTGGAATGTGACCCCCCTTATCCTGGTGCTCTTCCTACAGCCATACTTTCAAACATGGAGAGGAGCAGGTTCTAGATTGTTGCTGCATGGGTACCTGGATTTGTGCCCAGAAATAATGCAAGTAAGTACAATGAATATATCTAGTTTAAATCATGGTTTGATTGCTTTGCTTTTAAAGAGAGTCATCTTCAAAAGACACTTTCCTTCCTACTTTCCTTCCTTCCATTCATTCATTGTGTGTGTGCACATGTGCACATGCGTGTGCAGGCTCATGAATGCCACAGGCAAGTATGTAGAGGTCAGAGGATGACTCTCAAGAGTTGATTCTCTCCTCCCACCCTGTAGGATCCAGGGATCGAACTCAGATGGTCAGGCCCAAGTACAACTGCCTCTACCCACTGAGCCATCTCACCAGTCTTCTTTTCTGAGATTAGGTCTCATGTAGCCCAGGCTGGCCTTGAACTTGACAATGCACCCCACGATGGTCTTACACTTCTGATCCTCATGCCTCTGCCTCCCCGGTGCTGGTGGAATCACAGGTGTGGACCACCATGTCAAGCTTTGCATCATTTACATAAAAGAAAATGATCTGGCTCTTCATAGCTCTCGAATGCATGTTGAATTTTGTCAAAGACCTTCTCTGTATCTACTGAGATGACCATGTTGTTCTTGTCTTTGAGCTCATTTATATGATATATGACATTTATTGACTTACGTATATTGAGCCATCACTGTATCTCTGAGATAAAGCCAACTTGATCATGGTGGATGATCTTTTTGATGTGTGTCTGTATGCAGTTTTTAAGTATTTTGTTGAGAATTTTTGCATCTATGTTCATTAAGGATATGGGTCTATAGTTTTCTTTTTTGGTTGTATCTTTACCTGGCTTTAGTATTAAAGTGATGCTAGCTTCATAGAAGGAATTTAGAAGTTCTTCCTCCATTTCTATGTTTTTGAATAAATTAAGTAGGATTGGATGTAGATTTTCTTTAAATGTCTGGTAGAATTCTGCTGTAAATCCATCTGGTCCTGGGCTTTTTTAGTTGGGAGGTTTTGTATTACTGCTTCAATTTCTTTTTGTGTTATGGGTCTTTTAAAGATATTAATCTCTTCTTGGTTTAGTTTTGGTGGTTCCCATGCCTTAAATATCTGTCCATTTCTTTGAGGTTTTCAAATTTAGTAGCATATAGGTGTTTAAATTATTCCCTTATAATGTTCTTTATCTTTCTGATGTCTGATATGATGTTTGCCCTTTCATCTCTGTTTTTGTTGATTTGGAGGTGCTCTTTCTTTCTTTTGGTTAACTGGGTTAGCAGTCTGTCAATTATGTTTATCTTTTCAAAGAACCAGCTCTTGGAATTGTTGGTTCTTTGTATTGTTTTTTGTTTTTTTTTTTCAATTTTCATTAACTTCTGCCCTGATTTTCGTTATTTCTTCTTGTCTTCTTGGTTTGGGTTTCGTTTGCTGTTGCTTTTCAAGTGTGTTGAGTTGCAATGTTAAGTCATTTATTTGTTTCCTTTCTGATTTTTTGATGTAGGCACTTAGAGCTATAAACTTCTCCCTAAGGACTGCTTTCAGCATGTTGCAGAAGTTTCGTCATGTTGTATTTTTCTTTTCATTTAATTCCAGGAATACTCTTATTTGTTTCTTAATTTCTCTTTTGACCCATTCATCATTCAGGAGTGTGTTGTTTAATCTCCATGTGTTCCTGTGGTGATTAGGGCTTCTTCGGGTGTTGACTGTAAGATTTATTGCACTGTTGTCTGATAGAATGCATGGAATTATTTCAATCTTTTTGTATTTGTTGAGGTTTTTTTGTGCCCCAGTATATGGTCGATTTTGGAGAAGGTTCCATGGGGGTGCTGAGTAGAAAGTATATCCTTTGGTGCTTGGGTGGAATACTCAGTAGATGTCTGTTAAGTCCATTTGATATATGGTATTGTTTAATTCAGATATCTCTCTGTTAACCCTCTGCCCTTTTGACCTATCTAATGGAGACAGTGGAGTATTGAAGTCTCCTACTATTAGTGAGTTGGGATTAATCTGGGTCTTAAAGTCCTTTAGTATTGTTTTTATGAAGTTGGGTACACCAGAGTTTGGTGAATATATATTCATTATTGTAATATCTTCTTGATTCAAGAAGATCAAAATGATCAATTGATCAACTGATCAATTCCTTTGATCAAAATGAAGTGGCCCTATTTGTCTCTTCTGATTAGTTTTAGTTTAAAGTATTTTGTCAGATATTAGAATTGCTATGCCTGCTTTTTTCTTAGTGTCTTTTGCTTGGTATATATTTTTCCATCCTTTCATTTTGAGGTAGTGTCTGTCCTTGAAAGCGAGATGAGTTTCTTGCAGACAACAAAACGATGGGTTTTGTTTCTTAATCCATTCATATAGTCTGTGTCTTTTGACTGGGGAGTTCAGTCTGTTAATATTTAAAGTTATTCATGAAGAATGAGTATTTAATCCTGTCATTTTTATTTCTGTTTGCATTCTTGATATAGGTGTACTTTTCCACACTTATACCTTCATTGGATTTCTTTCCGCAATCCCTTGGGTATAGTCATTCCTTTCTTCAGCTCTTTGTATTGTTTCCAGAACTCTCTGAAGGGCTGGTTTTGTGGACATGAATTTCTTCAGCCTATATATGTCATGGAAGATTTTGTTTTCCCCTTAAACTATAATAGACATTTTGGATGAGTATAGAAATCTGGGTTGGCATCTGTGGTCATTTAAAACTGGGAATATTTTGGTCCAGGCTCTTCTGGCTTTCATAGATTGCACTGAAAAGTCAGCTGTAATCCTAATGGGTTTTCTTTCATATGTGACTTGTTTCTCTTTTGCAGCTTTCAGTATTGTCTCTTTGTTTTGTGTGCTTACTGTTTTTACTATGATGTGCCGTGGAGAGTTTCTTTTCTGGTCCTGCCTCTTTGGTGTTATATATGCTTCTTGTATTTGTATGGGCATGTGTTTTCTTTAATTTTGGGAAATTTTCTTCCATGATTCTGTTGAAGATCTGGTCCATGCCATTCATTATCTTGGGATTCTTCTCTTTCTTGTATGCCTATGATTCATAAGACTTTTTACGGTGTCACAAAATTCCTGCATATTCCATTCTTGTGATTTCTTAAATTTTTCACAATCTTTGCTTGAGTGGTCTAGTTAGTTCACTTTATCTTCCAATCTTGATACTCTTTGCCATTTCATTCATCCTATTGGTGAGGCTTTCTCCGGTCATTTCTAATTGACTTACTGAGTGCTTCACTTCCTTCTTCATTTCAGCCTGAGCATTCTTCAATATTTCTACCTCTTTTCTGAATTCATTCAGAAGTTTATCCCTATCTTCCTTCAGCTCTATGATTACATTGTTTGTGTGTTCTTTAAATTCAGTGAATTCTTTTATCATATTCATCATTGTTCTTTTGAGATCCATGTCCTGCATTGTCTCTAGGGGATTCTCATTTTGCTCCTGTAGAGGATTACTGGTATTTGGTGGGGATATGTTATTTTGGTTTTTCATGTTATTATTTTTTCTCTGTGATTTTGACATGTGAATTTCTTTTCTAGTTTCTGATTCTTGTGTGAGACTCAGGACTTCAAGTCTAGGTCTGCTTCTTTTTGTGAACTTTATGTGTGTTTGTGGTTTACTTTTGGGGCATGAAAAACTGGTTCGTCTTAGCTTCCGGTTCTCTCTTTTGATTTTATATTGGAGTGGTATATTTGAGTGGCCAGATTACTTTTGTCTTCAGGAATTCCCACAGAGGCCCAATTCAGATGAGGGTCAGATGTTTTCATGTTTTCTCCTAAGGTCTGGATGTGTCCAGGAACAATTTTGGCCTCAGGAATTTGGGGGTTGGACTGGCTTGGGAGCCTGGCCCAGGAAAGATGTTGATCTAGGGAAGCTGGTGGCCATGCCACCCAGAGATCCAAAGGCAGATGGGGTGGGAAGATGCCCCAAGGACTCCTGGGGTCAGCCCCTGGGTCCCAGAAAGAGGCTGGCGGGTGGTGCAGGTCCATGGAAGCAGAGAGAGGTGAGGGCAGGGCCAGGCCCAGAAGCAGTGCTCTTGGGGTCCAGAGAAGGCACTTTGTTGGTCTGGATGAAAAGGATCTGAAAGCAGTATTGGTTCCCCAGGTGTCTGGGGCCCCAAGACAAGGAATAGGACAGGACCCAAACTAGGAGTACAGACAGGTGGGGGAGATGGGAAGGTAAATGAGGCTGGGGGAGACAAGGCACGGGGGATGCAATCGACTTACTCCAAAGAGAAGCCTGCCCGTAGGACAGCATTATCATTTTATGTTCTGTGTGAGTCCCAACAGCAATTGACACTCCCTGACTGCCTGCATGAATGAAAAATCCATCAAGAAGACTGAACAGGCAGGAAGAAAACATTTTAAGTATCTAGGGATTAGAGGGAAGAAAAGAAAAATTAAATAAAAATCTGTGATTTGCATGCTTGAGTAAAGAAAATGAATTCATTATACCTAAACTAGCATACTTGGAGGCTATTTGGAAAACCAGAAGAAGAAAATTCACACACACCAAAACAAAGAACAAAAGGAGCAGAAACCTGTTATTATTTGAATGTGAAATATCCTTCCTGGGCCCATGTGTATGAACAGGACGGTGGTTATGTTTGGGAGGTGGTCGAACCTTTAGGAAGTATGGACTCCCGGAAAGAAGTAGGTCCTAGGCGTCAGGCAGCATGGCCCTAGCCTGGCCCAGCTCTTTCCTTGGTGGAAGACAACATGGTATACTTAGCTACCCCTCTTCACTGCCACAGCCTGGAACTGCTTCCCCTGTCACTCATCCCCACCCTGATGGACTGTACTGCCTCAACTTTGAGTAACAATATACACTTCTTCTTAACCTTGCTTCTGTCATATATTATGTCAATACATAAGAAAACCACCAATACGAAAGTGTGGAGGCTAAGGCAGAGAGAAATCTGACAACCGGAGTAAGAGTCACATGTTTAAACATTTATCTATAGAAGCTGTAGAATATCAAAGCAAAAGACCCAGAAAAAATTAACAAAGTGATAATTTCTAAGATTCCCTAGATGAGGCAAAGTCACTCCACATAAAAGGCTTCCCCCTAGCTGATAGCCTAATGAATCAAAGTATCCCAAACAACACACCTCAGTAGGGCACAATTTTGTGAAGACAGGGATACGTCATGAAAGTTTTAGAGGGAAAAACAGTCATATCAAACTAAAAGATTATATGTATAATTGTCTCACAATGTCAAATTAATTCCAAATTCAAAAATACATGTGAAGGGAAAAATTGGTATTATTTAAAGATGATTTAAAGATTACAGGCATTTAAAACATGTCTGCTATAATTTGCATACAGTTTATCATCCAGTGTTCATGTTCTGAATTCTTGATCCCCACAGTGGGGACACTGAAAGGTTGTGAAACATTTGAGCAGTGCCCTCACAGGGGTGTTGACTTCTGCAAGAGAAGGATGTGCCCCACGTTGGCTGGTTTTCCTCAGTCTCTTGCTTTTCTGCCTCATCAAGTTGGCCTCATGCTTATGAATCTCCTCTGGCCATTGTGATGCTGTCTACCTTGAGAACCTGCTGAGCAGATATTCGCGCTCTTCAAATAGCATAAGAGTTAAGTAAACCTCTTTTCCCTATAAAGTAAACCTCTTTTCCCTATAAAGTTCCCAACTTTGTGTGTTTTAAAATTCATAAAATGAAATGGAAGACCATTTTGTAAGTTATGCTTACAGATACATGCCTTCAGAAATATACCAATTTTTCATAATATTTAACTAACACATTATTCTCATATGTTGCAACATTCCATGGTTCTGGGTCCATGTTAATGAATATGTGTAACTGGGCAAATCAAAAACTATTTTATATCACAAAGATTGATTCCATGCTAATTCAATAAAAGATACTGTAAATCTTTATCCTGAACTTCTCTGTGTCATATAAAAGACTGTTATCTTAAAATTAGACAAGTTCTGGATGTTTTAGATAATTATTAAGCATTTCCATTTCAAAAGGGTAAAATTGGGTATCTATAACTTTGATTACTGACAATTGATAATGACTAGAACTCCTTCTGGACAACACATGCTGCTGAGTAAAAGAAAAGCACATTCCCCAGAAGAGCAACTGTCATTAGAACCACATCTAAAACAATGTATTTGCCATTCTGTCTCACTTCACTCCTATGTGATATAATAAAGCTACCAATGTGCTAAACATTTTGCTTTAATGTTTCCAGAAGTATTTTATAGACACCACCCAAAGTGAGTTTTTTATTCTATCTAGAAAAAGCTACCTCTTTCCTTTCCATCTTTTTTTTATATTGACTAATGTATACCATAATAGCAAGACAAGAAATAGAGAAAAGAAATATATTCCTTGCACGTACAATAGAAACTTTCATAAACAATGTGTTTCTATGGAATATAAGTGTGTGTGTGTGTGTGTGTTTCTTTGATGCGTTAGGATTTAGCCCTAATAAAGAAGACATAGAAAACAACATAGAGTGAGATTTCTATTTATGACTGCATAAAAATGATTTCTGAAGGAAAAGACTATTTTAGGATTATTTATTCCATGTAGGGAAGCTCAGTGAATGAAGTGTACTCAGACACAGTGTATTGTACACACAAGGATCTCTGCACTGAGAAAGGACTACTGTGCTTTCATGCTTAGCAATAATCCTGCATGCTTTTTGTATCTGTGCCAAAGTACTTTTGGTAATATTAATTGAAAAAAGCCACATGATATTTTAAGTAGAGTCATGTGACTTTATCCCATTATACAGCTGAGGAACTATTCAAAGCATCCATCAGTACTAAACACCATCAAATACTGCATCATGGCAACAGCCCAAGACATTGCATTTATCTAATCATTGGCTTTACATTTACCCCAGTCTATTGCAAGAATAGAAATGAAATGCTTGCTGCAAAATTACATTTCCGGCAACTTCTCATAAAGGAAGGAGATGAGCTTTGAATGGAGCAATTGTTTTCTAAATGGATTTTTAAGACATGGTATATTGGGTCCTGAGTTCATTGATTTGTATTGGGCCAAAAAGCACAGTTTGAAAGGGAATAGCTCCCCAGTAAAATATAGTTAGAAAGAGAGTGCTTGTTCCCTGAAGTAGAGGGTCCAAGCCACACTTAAAAACCTGCTCACAGAGCAAATTTCTTCCGAGTCCTTATAATGAAATTTCAAAATACTAGAAGCACAGGGGTCTCGTATCTTTGGGGACATTTCAAAGATAAAAATGCATTAGCTCAGTAGATATTTCAATAGATTGGAAATAGGATCTAAGACCTTTCACCCCTGAGTTGCTAGTGTAGCTCATGCTCTAGGATGACTTTAAGATCATGTGTTGTCATTGTTAGACTCTCATCGTCATTTTAAAAAAGCTGTGAACCTCTGCATTGTCAGGTAGAAGGATATTTATAGAACATGTAATTTAATTTCTGAATCTGAAATATGTAAGGGTATGAAAATAGTTTATGAGAGTTCATTTGCTTACACTGAATAAAATGACAGATTTCCCGCAAATAAAACCCATTTTTCTATTACTAAGGTTTAAAACATCATATAGAATTTAACTATTTTATCCCCAGCTAAAATAACTACAGAAAATCTTCCCATACACTAATTCATATCTGGGTTTCTTATCAGTACTCTTCTGTTTTGTTTTTTCCTGTAAGAACAGCTTCTATCAATATTTTAAAATTTAATTCTTATTTACTAAATGTGATGACTGTGTTTTCCTTCTTTTTATCAGTTAAAAGGTTAAAAAAATTAACCTAGGAATTAATTTATTGTTCATAAGTTTTGAAGTTATATCCTATACTATAAAATGTTTTTCTAAATTAATTTTCTTTGAACTTAAGATTAAATAACACATATAATATATATTAAACTTTTAATGGTTAATGACTATTCAAATTCCTATGTGGTTTCAACTGGTACTAAATACTTAGCAAGATCACATCTGTCATCAAAGTAGTCTGGAAAGTTTAGAACTACCTATTGGCAATGACATTACACTAAAGATTCAGGTCAGTCAATGCTATGGCAGAGAAAGTCTTGGGGTCCCTCATGTAAGTGCCCAGAAGCATGATAGCCAGGTCATATGGCAGAATGACTTTCACTTGTTTGGGAAACCACCATGATTTCTTCCACACGAGATGAATAACTTTGTGTTCCATCAGCAGAATATAAGGGGTTCTTTTAGGTCATGTTCCTGGCATCTTTGGAGGATTTAATAATTACTATCATTCCGACTAGGATTAGATGGTGTATTACTTACGTTTTCTGTTGCTAAAATAACATGACAAAATCAGCCTAATGAAGGGAGGGTTCATCATGTTAGGTGAGTCCTAACAACAGGAGATGTGTGGGCAGTTGACCACACTGCATTCACAGTCAGGAAGTAGAGGGGGATGCCTGCTTGTGTTCAACTTGTTTTCTTCTTTTTATATAGTCCAGGATTCCATCCTAGGTAATAGTGCCACCCACAGTGGATGGCCTTCCCATCTTAACTAACCTAGTCAAGATAATTCCCCTAACATGTGTGTATTGAGGAATATCTCCCAGGTGATGGCATCAAGTTGACATTATCTGTTGTCAACTTGACACATTAATATATAGGATATATTAATATATATTGATAAATAGGATGAACTTTCACCTCTTGTCCAAGAATCTCATGCTTATTGTATAATGCAAAATACAATCCAACTTCAAAAGTCCACATAGTCCTTAACAATTCCAACAATTAAAAAGTCCAAAGCCAACATCACATTTGAGATGCAAAACAAATCTGTTAATTGTAACCATCTATAAAGAAGAGAAAATACGATGACAAAAAATAAACATCTCCATTCCAAAATGGAAGAACTGGGGAGGGTCTATCAAGGAACCATCAATTGAAAAAGAGACCAAAATCCATCAGGGAAAACATTGAATCCTGCAGGTTCATTACAAGTATCTGCGACACATTAATGGTGTCTTCTCAGTTCCAAAGAGCTCATTTCCAAAGAACTTAATTCTAGCAGAACCTCTTGGTTGGGGTGACTTCCCTCTGTGCCTGCAGCTTTCTTTGGAAGATGTGCTATGGTTTGACCATGTCATCTTGGGTTCTCCATTGCAAATTGGCCATGTTCTACTACAACCTCTGGATGGAGCCTGGCAGCTGCAGACCACAGTTGTGGAACCCTTTGTATGATGACCCTAGAGAAATCCTTTCTGAGATGATTGTTTTCCATCATACACAAAGAAAAAGAGAAAAGTTTAAAGAGATGTTGCCATAGAAACTGGAGAAAAATGTTATGCTAAAATAAACAATAGCAAATGGAACTTGTTCAGGTAGTTAGAGGTTATAGGAAATGACAAGTTTTCAACGTGACTTTGATATAAGGATAAGGATGAAAGCTGACTGGACAGGGAGAGAGGTGTAATTGAGCAAAGAGGAAGAATGTCATACATCTCCCCAGTATTAGGTGTGATTAGAGGGACCAATTAGGTGGAAGTATCTATTTTTGGTATTGGGTCCTTTTTCTTAAAGGATGGTATAAAATGTAAGTGAAACATATCTCAGAAGAAAAAACGAAAGATAATCTTTGTGAAAATCCAAGAAGTATAAGATAAAAACTGAATGATATATTAAAAGTAATATTCCCAAGGTTCTGGAAGAGTAGCACGATATTCAGACATAGGAAGAAAGGGGGAAAGATCCCTGCATGGTGGTACATGCCTGTAAATCCTAACACTCAGACTCTGAAGCATGAGTATCACAATGAGTTCAAAGCCAGCCTGCTCTGTAGAGTGACAGTCATTCTCAAAAACAGAGCTGGGGGAGAATGAACACCTACAGCAGTAAGTGCCTGGTGGGAATATCAGCAGTAAGTTCTGGAGTCATGACTACCATAAATGTGATGCTGGATAGAAGCATACCAAGAAAGGATAGCATGTTCGTGAAATGGAGGACCAGTAGAAGGGTCTGAAATAGCAATTGGTAGTAATAGAATTTGATAATCATGGACATGTGAAAAAGATGAGGTGTTACAATGAGCTGTCATCAAGAATTTGCAAAGTGAAAACTTATAATGACCACAAATACATCTTTATGGAATTTTTGACTTTCTAGTGAATTTTGATTCTTATGATACCTTACTGTGGAAGCCTACAGGGCAGGGGGCAGGTATAATAAAGTGCTACAGGACAATGGATACAGCATAGATGAAGAAGCTCTGAATCAAATATCTAGCACTACAAATATGAAGAATGAAGAGTGGGGGCCTTCTTAGGTGCATTGAAGAATGAAGAGTGGGGGCCTTCTTAGGTGCATTGAAGAATGAAGAGTGGGGGCCTTCTTAGGTGCATTGTCTTTGCATGGGCGACAGGAAAGGAGTCAAAAGATTAGAACAATATTTTTAGGTGCTTACCCGTGAGGTTCAATCTGAGAATGTGAATAAGCTTTTCATTTGACAAAAAAAAAAAAACTCAAAAACTCAGTGTGGATTAAAGCTAGGGTGCTGTGTATGAGATGCAAGCATATTAACACTGAGCTACCTCCCCAGTCCTATATTCTCAAATAATATTCTGTAACCATATATTTGTTAAGTCTGTTTAAATTGGACAAAATGTGTCTGACCATGAACAGGGCAATATACTCACTCCACACGGAAGAATGGAAAAACCCTATGTAAAGCTCAGGAACTTAAGTAGTTAACTGGCAAAACTGTATTATATCACATTGGTCAACAAAGACGTGCAAGTTAATGGTAGTTCATGGGTTAATCTAAAGTCAAATGGAAAAGGAACTAATAATTAAAATAAAAGGACTGATGTAACAAAGGAAATGCTGAGACATTTCAGAGGTCAAAGCTGGGTGACGACTTCTAAAATTATTTGAGGCAGCCCATTTGCCAATATGGAAAGTTCTAAAAAATGGTCATAACAAAATAGTACTGAAAGAGTTGCTGGGCATGATGGATCATACCTTTAACCCCAGAACTCAAGAGGCAGAGGCAGGTGGAGAGCTATGAAGTGGAGGCCAGCCCGAGATGGTCTACATGGTAAGTTTGTGACAGGTGGGACTACATAGTGAGACCCTGTTGCAAACAAAGAAGCAGACAGACAAACAAACAAACGAACAAAAACAAACGCACACAAAACAGTAGGCTGGTGATCCCTGAAGCATGAGAAGGGCAAGAGATCATATATTAGAATTTGTGACTGTCATCATCTGAATACCAAAAACATTTAATTTGATAATAAGATAATGAAGAAAAGAAGTTAGAGAATTTTCTAGATGGTAGAGCAATACAAAACAGCTCTATTAAATGTCAAAATAAGAAACAGTAGTAAAACCTACTGAATTCATTGTTATTCAGAACATATGAAAATTTGCTCATATTCAATATATTTCCTTCCCTTTTATTTTCTTTGGCCTAAATTCATGGACATGAGCAAATGGGCATTAAGTAGCTACAAAACTGGGTCTGAGGGAAGACGTGCTATATCAGGTAGGATGTATGCCCTCATTATAAATGAGAGTTTGATAGAAATGATCATTACAGATCCTGCCCAAACTGAATCTATTCAGCAGCACATCTGCCTTGGAACATTACTGTTGAAGTCCCTCATACTAATATCAAAGGCATTTAAGACAATTTTCATTGCATTTATTTTTTCTAAGTTTTTATGATTATTTTTACAAAAATATGAATTTCATTTTTCAGAGTTCTTTTAAAACTTAAGCAAAAACTGTTAATGTGTATCTTGGATAGCTTTTAATGCCTTCAATTAAACTTACCTCCATTAAGGCAGGTTCTGAGAATTTATTTTTTAAACAGGGTCTGCCAGTAGTCCAGCTGGCCTGGACCTCACTATGTAGATGAGGCTAGCCTCTATCTCATTGAGATCCACCTGCCTCTGTCTTTCCAGTGTCATGATTAAAGGTGTGCTACAACCCAGATAGAGGTTTTGAGGTTTTTAACATTAAAATTATATCACTTTCTTTTCTTTACAAAACAGTAAAATTAAAACTCATGAATGCTAGTTCAGTCCCACTGAATTTTTATAAAAGTTCTTCAGATTACATGGCAAATAATAAAAAATTAAATTTCAGACATACTCCTGTACTGATGTTAAAAGAATATCAGTCATCCATGGCTTGAAAAAAAATCAATTGTTTGAAATCACTCATTTATTATCTCATTTCTATATGAACAAGTAATCAGACATGATAGAGAAAGGCTCTCTAAGTTACGGTATCTCACAAAACGTGAGGTAGGGCCTGTGGCTCCTCCGCTGTCTCCACCAAGAATTGGACCCAATCCAGGTCTCTTCAGTAGAAGGTAGCACTAGGTCCCTGATGACCTCAGGTCTTTCCTGGCTGTTAACTGTCAGTGCCTTCAGTCATTCAATGCAAGAAATTTCCCTACATGGTAAATGTGTTTCCTAAATCATGTTAGCCAAGAAAGTAGGTGTCAGCTATCAATAAAGAAATCAGTATTTAGTAACCAAAATGTAGATGGAGTATGTTTTCCTTTGTCATACTTCATGGGTGAACAGAACATCATGTGTCCCATCTTACCTCAAGCCAGATGCTGATTAACAAAACACCTGAGCTGTGTTCCTTTGGGACATTGTTAGAGGACTGAAAAACATATCTGTGCTTCACCTGGACTGAGGATATCAAACAACCATGACTGCTTCATGCAGTTTTGTCATAACGACTTCCTAAGAGAAAGACACGGTGTTATATTATTGCCTATGAAGCGGCCCAGTTCATTAGTACACTGAAAACTGTGGTTTGGGGTTACATGTCCTGTGTTACAAGGGAGAAATGGCATCAATGGTCGTCTTCCTTTATGGTAATTTGCTCATCAGATAGTATTCTAGTTTGCTTTCATTTGCTGTGACAAAACAATACCAACTTGGGGAGGAAAAGTTTATTTGGCTTATAAGCTCAGTCTGTCATCAAAGGAGGCCAAGGCAGGAGCTGGAGCACAAACCATGGAGGATGCTGCTTACTGGCCTGCTCCCCTGGTCCATGCTCACCTGCTTTGTTATACAATATAGAATGATCTGCCCAGGGGTGGCACCACCCACTGTGGGCTGGGCCCTCCGATGTCACTCAACAATCAGTAAAATGCCCCACAGACGTGGCCACAGGCCAGTGCAATGGAGGAAATCCACCAATTGAGGGTCCCTCTACCCTGGCTGGAGTGTCAAGTTGACAACTAAAGATATCCAGCAGAGATAGTTTTTAAAAGACCATTATTGGGATCAAAATTGGGAAGTTCAAATCCAAAAATGATAATGAATGGAGAAGTGACCACTGAGAAATAAACAAGTATCTGTCACCCAGGCCTAGGGTCCTCCTCTGTTCTGGGTGGTCTCCTGAATGGCATTCTTCCACCTCTGGATACTTCTCCAAACTTCATCTTTACAGATTCTAAAATAATTCCTGAGGGCTGGAGAGATGGCTCAGTGTTTAAGAACGCTGGCTGTTCTTGCAGAAGTCCCGGGTTTGAATCCCAGCACCCACATGGCAGCTAACAACTGTCCATAACTCCAGTTCCAGGGGTTCTAACAGCCTCTTCTGTCCTCCGTGGGCATTGCACAACATGGGTACACTTACATGCAGGCATAACACTCATACTACTACTACTACTACTGCTACTATTACTACTGCTAATAATAATAATAATAATAACAATATAATACAATTCCTACTACACATACTTCTCTGAAAATAATAATGTCAAAAATATGCATTTAATAGTGTCTTACTAATTGATTACATTACTTCATAACAGAAGCAAATTTTAAGATGAACATTATAATTAAGTAATTAAGCATACCTGAGACTCAAGGTTGGAACGGATGACTTTGTAACATCTTTTGTATACTGGAAAGTTTTCCTCTACTCTAGTCTAAAATCCTTTGGATATGGCATTAAAGGTAAATGCAGAGAATAATTGCAACAAAGTAGCTCTGTAAAGCACCGTGATTTTGAGTAGCTGATACGACTTTGTTCTGCATTACTTCCTTAATCTTTAAGGTCTCCTACTGAGTGAAGAGTTTTTCTTCAGTTTCATGGATAATTTTTGCTGCTGAGAAAAGAACATTAGCTTCCAGGTGTGCTTCCATGTCATATCATGTCTATTTGATCTAAAAGTAAAAAGTTTAAATTTCCTTTCCAAATGTGTTAAATCATTTCTTTAGCTAATACTTATTCAAAATTTAGGTTATAGAATTATTAAGTCAAAGGTTCTGAGAGAAGCCTATAATCTAACTCAATGTGGATGTTAAATATCAGGCTGTTTTTAATAAAAGCAAATGCCACTGAGGACCATCCAGTGGCTCCAATTAGAGGCAACAAAAAAGATTTTCTCTCTCAGTAGTTTCGTCAGGTGTTCCAGTTTTACTTTAGTTGAGGTTTATTTTCCTGTGCATTGACACATTTCTTACTTTTCTTCTCATGGTCACCACATAGCTGTCAAGAAGCAGCTTAGGGAGGATGTTGCTTCACAGCTTCTTGTGGGAATGCAAGACCAAATATTGTCTATGACTTTAGGAGCTTGAACAAACCCTAATCAGGGCAGGACAACCTCTGAGACCAATCCGGCAGGAGCCCACATCCTGCATCCAGTTTCCACTTCCTAATGGCACCACAGCATCCCCTACCAGCATCACCATTTGGGGAACATGAGCCTGTGGGGGATGTTTCACACTCAAACAGCCCTCACAGTGCACACACGGGTCAACCCAAAGAAAATAATTTATTTTGATTATTACTGGTTTAAGTAAATTTAATTTTAATATGCAGAGTATTCGTCCATAATTCTAGTTGGTATTATATTTTCGGTGTTTATGTTATCCTAATAATTTCCCAACACTTAAAGTAATTATTGCTCCTTGTTTTACCTGGCCTTGGATTGCTTTCATTGTCTCCTTAGACATTCTGTGTTTCTACCTGTATGTATCTTCTTTATTCCAACCATATTGAAAAAAATCCTATTTGTTGTGTAGGTGAAATGTAGATGTGTGTATCTTTTTTGCACAGTTAATTAGCATGATCAATTTCATTTGTCCATCCATTTTACTGCCATAAATACGTTTGTCTCTCAAATTTACAGTTTCTTCATTGCATAGCTCTAACTTTTAGACGTTTTCACCCACTGTTTATTACTTTTTAAGTATTCTTAATTTTCAAGAAGTATTTTTCTATAATTTTTGTCACAAAATCAGTTTTTCTCTAAGTGCAGAGTAGAATTTTTCTCACAGTGCTCTTTTGATATGTTTTTTGTTCTCTGTGAGACACTTCATTTTTTCTCTTTGGGTTAGAGATGAGCTTTATTATTTGTATTACCAGATTTCCTTCTTCATTTGTACCACCTTCTGAATATAGAATTGCCCCATTCGAATCATGAATGGAGGTTTGAGACGTACATTCTTGTTGAGACGGAGAGTAAGCTGCCAGTTATTGCGAAGAGAATCGCCAGGGTCATTCTATTTCCAGGATACAAAAGAAAGTATTGCAACGTTTCATCTACTTTCTACAAAGAGTTTTGGCTAAAAGCTTATAATCTTGAGTTTAGGACAAAGCTATGATTCTCTTCTATAACTGAATTCCCAGTCATGGGGCAACAGTGGGGAAACCATTCTCTCTATGAGTGTTAAATATCTCTCTCTTTTCCATCTTTCACACCATAAATCTGCTTTGGTACCACATTTCTAGTATACTCTGTCTCTTGGCATTCTTCAGGGTCAATCAACTCTCACCATTGCTGCTATTTAACTATTGAGTATTTGAGAATTTTGTACAATATATTTGATCATATTTAGATCATCTTCCCTAATTCTGCAACCACCTTTCATATTCACACTCCCAATTTAATATACTGAGATGTGTGTGTGTGTGTGTGTGTGTGTGTGTGTGTGTGTTGTCTTGTGGTCTACATGTGTGTCTTATATGTAGTCTATTTGTATGAGAAAATATGTGACATTTGGCCTTTGATGATGCATACAAGCACTTCAGGCTCAGTCACCATCACCATCGCTTGTCCCCTTCCTCCATCCATCTGTGTGATCTCCGTGAAAGTAACGCTCCTTCTACTTCCATGTACTGTACATGTTAGATACCGTATATACTAAAATGGCATTTGTCCTAAGTCTGGTTTATTTTGTTTAACAAGAATATCTCTGACTGCCCACATTTTCTTTCAAATGACATAGTTTCATTCCTTTTTATTAGCTGGATAAAATCACATATGACACATTATCTTATCCACTTATCCACTGAAGAACATCTAGCTTATTCCATCTATTTCCTACTGTGAATCCATTTTCTTTATTCAGTTAATTCATCTTCATTTAATTTTGTCTTCTAACAAATTTTAGAATTGGGGGACTGGAGAGTGGCTCAGTGTTCTTGAAGAGGACCAGGGTTTGGTTCCCAGCACCAACAAGGCAGATAACTGTCCATAACCCAAGTTCTAGGGGATCTGACATCCTCTTCTGGCCTCCTTGGACATTGCATACATGTAGTACACTTACATACATGCAAACAAAACATATATATAAATAAATATAAATTAAACAATATTAAATTTCTTATCTTCTGTCTTCATTATGTACTAAATGTGATGGTTATATTTACTGTGCATTCAACATGATCTAGCTCCATTCAGGAGCCAAGCTTCTCACAGACTATTTTTGAGAATAGGTTAATTGACATGGAAGACTCATCGTAAATGTGGGTGGCACCATTCTGTGAGCTAGGCTCTTAGACTAAATGAAAAGTGACATAACACAGACTCAGGAAAAAAAATCGATGTATATTGTCTCTCGTATGTGGATCTTAGTTCCACATCCTTATATATGACTATGCCCTATGTAACCTGACTAGTGAGGAAAATGGCAAAGACCATGGGGTGAAGGAGAAGAAGGAACACAAGAGATAGAGGGATAGCAGGAGACATGTATGATCAAGGAAGACACAGGGACAATGAAGACACTTAACTAGAAGTATGAGTTCACCACTCATAAGTGAAGCTTCTTTTTGCAACAGATGAAAATTATTATAAATTTTCAAAGACGGTCAAATGCAGAGAATAAATTTCTGTGAGATTCCCAGACCTAAATGACACATCTACAATGCAACCTTTCCATTTAAGGCTCAGGAAACATCATGGAGGTAGAAAGAATATTAGTGCATCTCTAAAGTCTCATACGTGAAACTTCCTCAGGCAGCAGATGGTGATTAACACAGAAAGCCACAACTGGCCAAAACGTAAAGAATACGAGACTGCAGAGTGAGAATCCCTGCATAGGACTCAAGGACCACGGTGGAAAGGGGGGCAGGAAGACTATGAGCCCTGGGTGGTGAGCCCCACAAGGAAACAGTGCTGTCCAGTCTTCTGTGATCTTACTGGTATGAATTTATAGAAAAGTTGACAGCATGCACAAGACCCGTACAAAGTCAAATCAGACAAAATCCAATATAGAACTGGGGAAATCAGTAAGAGGCCCCACCCTTAGCTGAGGAACTATTAGTAACTGGTCGCTTCTGGGTGAGGGAGAACTGGTCTTCATTACGATAGTGACTCTACATAGGGTGACCAGGCTCCTGTGGATGAACGCTCACTAAGGGACATCTGGGTATACAAATTTGGATCAATAGGCCTTAACATATATGGCAGAATGCATGAAATGTGACAGGGGGATTATGGGAGATGCAAATAGGGAGGGGTCTAAGTATCATCAAGATGTATTGTATGAAATACAAAAAATTCAATAAACAATAGAAAAAATATTTAAAAATAGCATTATGAAGAGTACATTACCTGTAAATACAATTTCACAGCCTTTATATATTAACCATCTATCAAGTTGTTATGGAAATATACAAAATATCTAAAAAGATACTACTATGAAAAATTCCTTTTCTAATTTTAAAGCCATTAAACAATCCTTCCCTAAATTTTAAAGTCATTAGAATAAAGCATTAGACTTTTCACTTTGCCTTATTGGGTGAAACCATCTCTATGAGATATAGAGCTCACTCACATATAAAATTGGTCCTTAAATATAGTGACAGATGGCATATGGCATAGTGGTGGACCCCTGCAATCCCCACACATTTTAGGCTAAGGCAAAAGAGGGGAAGTTTTAAAGCCTGATGGGGCTACACAGTGAAGTCCCGTTTCTAAACAAACTACAAATAGAACAGAAGAGCATGGAACCTATTGGCTGAAGGTCTGCATATCTCTGTACTCTAATGTGGTGTAACCTCTCTATACAGTCTAAAGTTTAATCTGGATATCATCCTATATTGATAATTGGGTTCCATGAACACATGTCCTGACACAAAAGCCCCTACTCACCAACTGGAGTACACAATATGCTTGCCTGTCTGACAGCACAAGTACCCACCCACTTTATGTTAAGAAGTAGAAGTCTTTATGGAAAAGATCATTGAGGAAAGCCTTGCCACTTTGGAAGCTAAAATTCATCTCACTGTCTGGGTACCCAAGATCCCATGACAAGAATCAGAAAAAAATGAAGAAGCATAGAAAAGTGTCTTTCTTGACCTCAAACTAATTGCCTTCAGGGCAGTGATTGAATGCATTTTTGTATTTTCGTTGTACCCATTTAGTTGAATCTTTTTTTTTTTTTTGAAAATTCTCATGAGTTTATTGGGCTTCCTAACATAGCATAGGCTGTGAGTTTATTTACAGGAGAGTGGGCAACCCCCATAACCCCCATTTACAGCTACTCAGGAAAATCCACACTCAAATATAGATCCTGTGACTTCCCAACAGCCCCACAAAATGTCAATAGAGGTACTTGATGGTGTTCTCAGTTTATATGTGTTTAGCCCTTCCCCCGCATGCAGCTAAGGTCAACTGATTTGGTGGGAGGGGTAACTGACCCCCCCCTCGACTCACTGATGAGTGTGGGAAAGAGGTGTGACTATAGCTTGTCGGCATAGCGGTTGGAGGACACTTCCAGGTAATACCCCACACCTTCCTCCAGCTCTTACATTCTTTCCACCAACCTCTTCCTCAAAAGTCCCTGAGACTTGGAGGAGGGGAGAGGTGTGGGATGATCTTCCTCCCATTGTGGCAAGGCACTGAAATTTTGGGTCTCTGCATCATCTGGTTTCCATGGGCTGTTGGCTCATTTCAGTGGGATTCCATCTATTATAAGGATTTGGTGCTAGGATCCACAAATGAGGGAGAACATACATCCTTTGCTTTTCTGAGGCTGTTACTTCACTTAGTAGAACAGTTTCTAGTGCTATCCACTTACCTGTAAATTTCATTATTTCATCTTTCTTTACTGCTAAGTAGAACGCCATTGTGTAAATGTACCACATTCATTAATCACCAATCAGTTGAGGGGCACTTAGATTGCTTCCATCTCTTAGCTAATGTGAAAAGAGCAGCAACGATCTAAAAATGAACTGTTACTTCACTTAGTAGAACAGTTTCTAGTGCTATCCATTTACCTGTAAATTTCATTATTTCATCTTTCTTTACTGCTAAGTAGAACACCATTGTGTAAATATACCACATTTTCCTTAACCACTTGTCAGTTGAGGGGCACTTAGGTTGCTTCCATCTCTTAGCTATTGTGAAAAGAGTAGC
>NW_008352126.1:1401137-1407572 GCF_000622305.1 Nannospalax galili
ACCCCAGCTGTCCTAGAACTCACTATGTAGACCAGGCTGGCCTTGAACTGAGAGAGATCCACCTACCTCTGCCTCCCTAGTGATGGGACTAAAGGCACATGCCAGCATGCCCAGCTGAGAAGTTTTTATTATATAAAGTAACATGTATGCATGCTTGATTGTCATGAAAAGCAGTTCAAAATGTGTGTGAATTTACATTTATTTTCCTCTTTTGTAAGTTGTGTATTTACAACCATATCCAACCATGTTCCAATGTAATCATTAGAAAAGGTGCAGAAAGAATACTTGGGAAATGTGTCTCCTAATTTTCTTGAACCCAAGCACCTTTCATTAAATCGTTGAGAGTTGCCTTCAGTCTCCGGCCTTTGCTGAATGTATCCTAAATGACACAAGGTGGTTTTAGTAGACTGTATTTCTCCCACACTTCCATTAGTACAGATATTATCACATGAACTGAAGGAGAATGTGGGAGGAATGCGCATCAGTGCTCATTAGCATCTAATGAGATCTTTCCTGATGTACTGTATTTCTCCCATACTCCCATTAGTACAGATATTATCACATGAACTGAGGGAGAATGGGGGAGGAATGCGCATCAGTGCTCATTAGCATCTAATGAGATCTTTCCTGATGTAGTGTTCTAGCCTGTATGCCTTAATAAAGAGAAACATTTCTAGCTGTGGAAGAGCACCCATGTTTCTCAGCATAGCTATGCCTTGTGTCCGTCATGACAAACATAACCTAAGTGGATAGCTAGAGGAGGCTGTCCACATCACACAGCCATTTTAGAAGATGGCAGCTTCTTTTTACCCAGTACTTTTTCTATGTATTTCATATTTAAGTGGAACTCCAGGCTCCTTTGCCTAATGATTGTTCTGTCAAAGAAAAAGTGCTCTTCTTTTTACTTCTAATAACTTTCTTACTTGATGCCTTAGTCCTTTCAACCTTCCCCTCAGATCTCCTCCTCCCCTTCACTGTTTAAAGGAATGGTCTCACGATGGAACCAGGCTTGTTTCCATTCTACCAATTTCTGCCTTTTCCAACCAGGACTGGATTTCAGGCATGTGACCGTTTTACCCTATCTTGGCAACTGCATTCTCCTTTGGATTCTTACCTTAAAAAACAAGACTAATTTATTAAAATGGGTAAGGTAGGGGCTGGAGAGATGGCTTAGGGGTTAAGAGCAGTTACTGCTCTTGCAGCAGACCCAGGTTCAATTACCAGCACCCATATGGTGGCTACAAACTGTCCTTAACTCCAGTTCCAGTAGAATTAGAAGCCCTCTTTTGACCTCTGCGGCATTACATGACATGGGTACACTCACATACATGCACACAATACACTCGTACACATAAAATAAAAACAATAAATTAGTTTTTAAAATGGGTAAGGTAAAGAAAAATGAAAAACCAGGGACCTCTTGATTTTCCATCTCCTACATGAACCACTGCCAAGTTTTCTTAGCCTTTTCTCTTCTGACCGCTTAAATACTCCTTGCAGTCTCAAAAAATAAATGCATAAACTCTGAGTTTTCTGCTCTCCATTCTTCTAAACTTGTTAGCATAGCCACATGCTCCATAACTGTCAGACTAAAGAAAGTGGTTTTCTTCTCCTAAATTTGATATGAACGGATATAAAATTCTATCAATCAAAATTAGTTCTATAAATTACAGTTGAATTAAAAATGCACATTCGGGGACTGGAGAGATGGCTCGGTGGGAAACGACACTGACTGCTCTTTGAAGTGCGTTTGGATGCCAGCACCAACATGGCAGCTAACCACTCTCCATAACTCCAGTTGCATGGGATGTGATGCTGTCATTTGACCTCTATGGGCATTGTGTGGCATGGTGCACTTACATGCATGCAGGCAATATGCTCATACACATAAAAATTTTTTTCAAAAAGCATATTTGGGATCAAATATTATACAAAATTAATACAGCATTACAATTTACTAATAAATACATAAAATATATTTCTTGTTTTTAATTGTAGTAGAGATTTTAGCACCTATGTTTAACTGTCTTTAGCATTTAGAAGCTAGCTAACACATTTCTTCTTAGAATGAACATATACTCCCTGAAATTTACCCAGCTTCTAAAGACATAGGTAAATCCTAACCGCACACCCATCCTATCATAGAAGAGTCTCCAGCTTTATGTCCACAATTGCCTTATCATTGTAGAAGTAAATCAAAACGAAGAGTGAACAGCATCCCTAGACTAGTTAAATTTAGCATAATCTATTAACCAAAGAACACTCAAGGATCCATCAACACACAGAACCTAGAGAAGTTCAAAGAACTGTGCTCACCTGTGGAGAGACTGTACAGCTACAATGTTCAGAACTGTAACATCTGCCTTAACTGAGCACCACTGATTAGGCACCATCTGGTCAAGTGGCACCCACTGGCCTGAAACTCTGCTGCTGTAACAGGCTGAGATGCAGATACTTGTGAAAATAAATGTACTGTGCATCACAGTTTGCTGTCTTATTGAGGTTACAGTCCTCTGTGCAGAAATTCAGTGTTGAAAAACAACCCCAGGTCAAATTTTACTTAATTTGACACTATTTTGTTTCTTGTCCAATCTCCTCACTTGTCTGGCTTTCCCCACATCCCTCTAACTCCAAACCAAGGAAAAAAGTTGTTCAGCATCTTTTGCACTTTGTGTGTAGCTACAGTAATTAGTTCTTAACTCTTTTAATGTCCTTTTTCTAGTCTTACAGATTTCTATTTATCTGACCGCCAAGTCTGTTTACGACAAATGCGACACTTCTGCAGTCTTCCAAGCAGTAATTTTCTCTCCTTTCTTCTAAGTTCCAAATTTCCTTTTGATCTTTCAACATTATACTTCGTAATATCTGGTGAATGAGTTTTCTAATTTTATGTGTGCTTAAAAAAATACCATGCCTTAAAGAAGCAGATCTCAAGATGATGTTGTGACTCTGCCGTCTCCTGTGGTCACAGATGTGCTTGGAGAACAAATGTTCCTTTCAAAATTTTCCTCAGTACTAACTGTGGCAACCGATGGCTGCTGGGAGGGGCAGAGACAAGTCTCTTTCAAGGATGAGACTCATGGTAGGCCAGGCTCCAGTGAATAAAGACAAATTAGACACTATAGGCCATACATACACACACACACACACACACACACACACACGTATATGTATGTATGTATGTGTGTGTGAGTGTGTGTGTGTGTCTGTGTGTCTATGTGTCTGTGTGTCTGTATGTACGTATCTGTGAGTATGAGGGTATGTGTATAGGGAAGAGCAGATATTGGAGGGCATCTAAATATTATATTGTATGAAAATTGAAAAAAAGAAAAAAACTTTATTACTGTTTATTATGACACTTCTTTTTCCTGTTTTATAATGCATTATACAACCAGGTTCAGAAATAGGAAGGAAGGAAATGCATTACCATTGTCTTTATTTCCTTACTCTTAAAAGAAATATAACATACATTAAATAGAATGGCATTAAGACAGAAGCATTCCTAAAATGTAACATGTTTGTAATTTCTCAAGTTTAAGTACCTATATCATCTTAGTGATATAATTAGCAAATTCTATTTGTATAATATATTGATTAAAAAATGGCAAAACTAACTCCATTTTGCTCTAGCTGACTTTTGCTTTACCCTGTGGTTTTGCCCAGCTGTTCCCACTGCAGCCAGCCAGGCAGAATGTCTCATGCAGGCAGTTTCAGCGAGTCCATTGTTTCTATAACACTGGGGAACTTCTGAGTAGCCAGGTAGCAAGTCCGGATATCACGCCTTCCTTCTCTTTGTGAACTGAAAACCTCTTTGTTAACTGACCTGCCCCTGGTCTGATGTAACTTTGGTGATTGGCTGTAACTACAGTTATTGACTTTGCCCCTGGCATAATATAATTGTGGTTTAAGCTTTATAAACTCTGCTCTGAGTTTTCTGGGGGTCGAGAGTTCTCCTGTGCATCAGCCCCTCTTAGACAGCAGGCTACTAATAAAGGATTCCTGATTTGACCATCACTAGATAGTGTTCCTCTGTGTATCTTGCTCAGTATTACAATTATACCTCTATTTTTCTCACAGTCATGGGGCAGTTACCTTTTTGGGGTGGTATTGTCTGGGGGCCACCCAGAGACTGTATACCACATACAGCTTATATGGTGTTGGGGATAGAGCCTACAAAAATGCATGAAATAGTACTCATCATAAATATATAATTATAAATCAAAGCAACATTTCTATCATATTAGGTATATACTAAAATTAATGGTGATGTTACAAGTGAAAAGATAATTCTAGTAGCTTAGGATACAAACTACAGTGTGTGCATGAAGATTTTAGGAGATACTAGGTGTCCTAGTATCTGTAATTTATAAAAACTCACACACATGCAGGCAATATACTCATACACATAAAAATAAATATAATAAATAAAATATTTAAACTTTCATCGTGTTCATACTAATTATTTTAAATATAGAAACGAAGTCTCATTGTGCTTTCAAATCCTAAAAGCTGGAGTTAGAATAAGTGTTTCAAAACTTTGTCCCAGTTATGATAAATACCATTAGGTTTGTCTGTCCTTGAAATTTAGATTCAATTGCATCCACAGTTTAAATCTGATTTCACAAATCAAACCAGAGTAAGGAAACCAATAGAAACGCATCTTTCAGCAGCATCTTCTGACAGTATGTGATAAACAGCATTGCTTACAGGATGCTGCAACATGACATTTACATTTAGAAGGAAGAAAAGTGCTGATTAAGCTTCCATTTGGCCCCGGCTTTCTCCATCGCGTGCTAAGCAATTCAATCTTTTTTGGTTTTAGAGCCATACACATTTCTAATCAGAACACGCCAGAAGCAATAAAACTACCAAAATGAGTGAGGCCGTTTACTTCTGACATGATAGCATTTCTGAGCCAGCAGTGTTCCAAAAACATATGTTATTGTTATCTTTGGATTGACAGCTCAGCACTCAAGGGCCTCATCCTCTCCCCAAGGTTTGCTTTTAAAGTACACAGAGGGCTCCCTTAACATAAAGCAAATGTGGTATTTTATCTCACAATGTTTCCCCACTTGTTTCAAAAGAAAAAGAAAAACTAATAGCCTTTGTGTGTGTGTAATTATCTAATCTACAAGTTTGGAGAAGAGTTAAAGGACCCCAGAGACTTGCTAAGCAGTCCTGCTTTATTGATTGGATCTGGTGAGGCTTGTGCCTGTTACGTCAATGCTTATTTTCATTTTGACTATATTAAACATGATGGCACTGCTAGAAGAATGTCAAAAGTTTATGGTATCAGGACAAGAATATTACAAGGAGGACCTCATTACCTATAATTCCAAATGCTTCGAAAAGAACACAGTTGATATTTATCTTTAAACTGATTTGAAATATGAAAACTCGGAATAAAGACTAAATTGTACAAATGAGTTGTAAATAGACTATCCAAACCCATACAAAAAACCTATATTTACATTATTATTTCAGTAGTTTACATTATTTCGATAGAATTTTATCCAAACAAATATATACTAATAAATTATTTTACCTGTTCCTTCATTCCAAATATATATTCCTGAAATCTAGTTTTAGTTAAAAAATAAAATGGAGATAGTAAACTTATTTTAAAAGAATTCAAAGGTACGCCTGGACTTCTATTAGTCCAAAAGTACTTTGAATTTTTTCATTTTAGAAACTATTGGTTGGAAGCTAATATTCCTTCTCTATCATGCCCCATTTGCTTTAATTATCCCTGAAGAAACACTACAGAGACAAAGGAGAATATTTGTTCCTTAAATTATACTCTATTAATTCTGAAACAAAAAGTGTGGACAAACCATTCTTAGTAACAAAAGATAGTAAAAATAGTGGAGGATACTGAAAAATGAAAAGCATCCAGATGCATCTGAGTAGGAACACATTTTATTGGTAATAGTTCAAATGACCCGAGGATTTCTATTATTGTTAGGTACAGTATATTCGACATTTTATGCGCTGTTGGGTGACTGTATGTGGGTCTGTGTATGTGAGTGGATAAGGAGAGATGAGGAGAGAGGAAGGGAAAGGGGAGAGAGAAAGAGAGAGAGAGAGAGAGAGAGAGAGAGAGAGACTCTATCCAGACTGTTTTTCAATTCATTACTAGACTAGAATTTACACACAAAGCTGCCTTAACCTGAGCCATGCCAAGGCCCAAGGCAGTCCACGCCCACCTCTGAAGAGTCTCATATTTTATTTTCTAGGCTGCAGTCACTGTACTACTGAACTGTGCATCCATCACACACTGTGTTGTGTGTATATGTGTATAGAATATGTTTGTCTAATGTCTTATGCATAAATGTTCCAAATATGCATTTGTGTTTGTGTCACTTCTCCAAAGCCTCCTAATCCATCTTGTAATCTAGTCAAATCTCTTAATTTTGTGTGCTTTTAGCTCTCCAT
>NW_008352126.1:1408142-1408402 GCF_000622305.1 Nannospalax galili
CTGTGGCAATGCAATGTGATGTGCTGACCCTGCACGCCACAGGCCTGTGGGGAGGGATGATAAACTGACTTCCTAAATCAGAAGGCGGCCAGTCCAGGCTCCTCTGAGGAACCTAAGACAGAGCTTAATCTAAAGAATGAGTGACAGTTAAATGGGACGTGGTTATGGAGGAAAATGTTTCAGGTTCAGGGAATTTCATATGGACAGAAATGTCAAAGTGGCTGTGAAGAAGAAAAAATAAGGAACAGCCTCTGCAGCAG
>NW_008352126.1:1409016-1411143 GCF_000622305.1 Nannospalax galili
TTGCGCCATATGATGAAAGGCCAGTCACATCTCAAGAAAAGGTTTGTTTCAGTATACACAGAAAAGAAATCCTCATCCTGGAAAATAGCCTTACAGTGTAGTTGATCCACATAAAACAATGGCTTTCAATACCTGGTACCTGTTCACCACCCTCCTGCACTGGATTGTGCGCCATATGATGAAAGGCCAGTCACATCTCAAGAAAAGGTTCTGTTTCAGTATACACAGAAAAGAAATCCTCATCTGGAAAATAGCCTTACAGTGTAGTTGATCCACATACAACAATGGCTTTCAATACCTGGTACCTGTTCACCACCCTCCTGCACTGGATTTGATTTTCGAAATCACTACTCTGTGCCTGTAGATGTCTTTGGAACTGATCAGTATGTGAAGATTTTGTCATCACAGGCTGTCTGGTTATGCTACCTCTGGAGGCATGGATCTGACAGATCAGTCTGTGATCTTCAGTCTGTGATCTGTATTTTAGCAGTGTTTGTCCTTGAAATTCGTTTTTATTAGAACACAGCTATTCCTTATCATTTGTGCATCATATTTGTACATTCTGTGAAACTTAAAATAGCATCCTATCATTAGCAAAAGAAGTTTCTGAACCTTGAGCAAAACTCTTACCTCTAATTAACAGCATTACTATCCTATGTTTATGATTTTTAAAATCCCTAATGAAATCATTGGATAAGAATATTTAGGATTTACACTGACCTATTTCTATCAAGAAGAAGGTACTTGATATCATGTATAAATATAAATGTATAAATATATATAAACATGTACACACACACACACACAAAGATGAGATACCAGGAAATACTTGAATGTCTCTCTTCGATATGAAGAAGGGAAACCATAGTACACAGAGGATCTTTAAAATTTCTTACATGCCCCATTTTGGTGCACATGCCTTTTCACAATGTATTTCTCCTCTTGACTCTCTCCTGGATGTTTCTTGAAAATATATTTACAGCAGTCCCCTCTTGTACTCATAAAGTAAATCTGCTCTCTTTCACTCTGAAAGCCTTTGCCTAAGAGACCTAGATAAAAAGAATTTTCTGAGAGGAAGTGTTCCATAATGTGGAGCTGCTGTGCTGGCAGCCATCACCTACACTAGGTGACGACAGACCAATCAACAATGACATTCAAAACAAAACAGAACAAAACCAAGAAGCACATATCACAGGCATGCCTTTAAAACTCTTGAATCAAAATTTTTCATGCTGAAATTTTCTCATATTAAATTAACGGAACTCTTACACACTATGATGTTTATGAACTATTCCAAGGTATCTGCATAAAGATACAGCTGCCAAGAGAGTCTGGTGCTCTATTTTATAGGAACCTGATTGCATTTCTTTTTTAGTTTTGCTTCGGTATTTTGATGTTGTTTTATCTTTCTCTAAGTGAAATTTGACAATAGTTTAAAGGATTGAACAGCCACAAAATTTGTGACCAAACATAATCCATGATCTCCTGATCCTTATTTCAACTTTCCTCAACTGCTTTAATATATGTCCTATTGATAATTACTTCCGTGTGTCTAAAGGAAGTGGTGTTCATTTCCATTGCTGTTTTCTGTGCACTCTCTATTTTTTTAAATAAATAATATATTGAGAATTTCATACATGCATATATGGTGTTTTGATCAAATCTATGCCCACTCCCTCCCCTCCAACTCCTGCCATATCTCCTCATCACTTTTTTCTGATAATTTCATGTACTCTTTCTTCTTCTTGGATTGATTGATTGATTTTTATGGGGTTTTTGGCTACTCCAACATTCCCCACCTCTGAAGAGGTATCTGTAAAATCTTTTAAGCATTAGATACAAGCTCCCAAATACTTTTGACATTTTTGGTCTTTGGAATTGGGTATGCTGCTTAGAGGCCCAAGGACATTTTGACTTTTAGCCAAGAAACTGGCTACATTTCTTTGGGGTCTTTTTACACTAACTGCCTAGCCAATTCCTACCTCCTATTCATATCACACCATCCTCTGAAGAGGTTACCCAAATTGCCAATAGGGAATTGGGACATCGAGGATGCAGGGTGAGACAACTGGAGTGCCCCTTCAGTGGGTCTCTCTAAAAGACTCCCAAATTGCATAACTCTTATCT
>NW_008352126.1:1411354-1411454 GCF_000622305.1 Nannospalax galili
ACTGGGCTCTAGAGTGATGGATTTAGGATTTGATTTCAGGTATTTTGACAGCTTATGGAATGGTTAGAATCAGTGTCAATCCCTCTCAAAGGCTTCTAGA
>NW_008352126.1:1411663-1419365 GCF_000622305.1 Nannospalax galili
TTAATAAAATTTTTGAGTTCACTGTTGAATTAATACAGTTATACAATATTGAACTCAGTATAAACCCTGTAAGACATAAATTGAATGAATTTTTAACCTTTAAAAAAGATCTCCATTTCATTTTAAAATATACTGTTTTTTACAAAAAGACTCATTTTTTGCTAATAACACTGAGATGCTGGCGCATGCATCTCTCATCTATATGTATCTGATTATTACTAGTCATAACCAGGCATAGTGCAGCTGTTAAAGGCAAAGGCTAACAACCCAAACGTTAAATAACATTTTATATAGACTTAAACTTAATGTCTGGGAAGTGTAATCCCTTGAACTCTTAAAGAAACATACTGTTGACTTTACTCTTTGGTTATACTTTCCTTTTGGGTATTTAAGACCATACAGTTGGCCCAAATAAATCAATTTATTTTTACACTTAAGGTCATTTGAGGATCTGTACCTCAGTGGTCACATGGGCTTGGGAGGAGCCCCTGGCTCCTTTCTTTTATCAGTTCCATCTATGTGAAGATAAGTCAAAGGTCCTGCTCGACCATTTCTGGCTTTACTTGGAAGCATGAATGAGATGTTTCCTCTGAGTTGAACCTCCTCTCTGCAGACTGGACACTGGTTCAAGTCCATCTCATGAGGTCTCCATGTCCTCCCTGAACAAGAGGATAGGCGACTCACCACAGTTACAGGACATTTTGAGAGTTGTCCCATAGTTCCCTGGAACTTAGTTGACCTTGGAGGGCAAGGGGCAAAACCTGTCCTTTACGGCCCTCTGACCACATTCTCATAGGCCTGTTCCTTTGTTACCTCATGTGTCTCCTCTTTATCATTGTGTGACAAGAAGAACCAAGTCCGATTCAGATCTGTTTGATTTTTTTTTAATACATCATCATCCAAATCTTATTCTGGCTGTTTGGTATATTTTGAGTATTTTTCTTACAGTTTTACCATTAGAAGCAAATATGCTTTTAAACTCAGATCATTCACACTTTATAAATCATAAGCAGAATGGCTAAAAATAAATATGCTCCAAATAATGATTATGGTAGCTCTTCCTTGGAAGACAGGAACACTCAATTATAGTGATTAATGTAATGTTAGCTGGTTAAGTGATTTTGGAAATTTGAGAGGCCTGAGTCTCTTATCTTGAAAAAAGCTGAGGGCACCGAGAGCCCTTCTATTCTGAATATGAATAATTCTATCAGAGACATTGGAGACATCATTTTATGTTACAATTAAACAGGAGACTTAATACAACTAGTAGAGAAGTCTTACTTCTTCAGATTTTTGACACTGTGTTCTCAACTTATTTGTAAGCTGGTATACATCCAGAAATTTACAAAGCCATCACATTGTGTGGCTTTTTGAGAACTGAGTCCATGACTGAAAAGTTTAATGTAACACAAGATATTAATGCTTCTGTGGGTAGAAGAAGGGGAAGGTAAGGTAAAACCCACTAAATGTTTTCTTTAAAATCTCAGCACATTCCATATCATCCGACATCAAGGAATTCAATGAATAATATAAGGAAAAGAAGAAGACTTTCCTTAATCACACTTCCAGTAAACCAAACTCACCACAAAAGTCAGCTTTGTGTCTTTACCTCTTTGATGATTTTATATGTCAATGATATATTTTCTACAAAATTAAGAGCTCCAGATTTTCATTTCTTTGTGAAAATCAGAAAAAAATATATCAGCAAAAACTCATTTCTGAGTCATCATATAACTTGGACTTATAGGAGGGAGAAGTAAAAACATCGGATGAAAAGTTTTGTAATTTCTATGAAATATTGACAGAAAAATGCAAAGCCTTCTTGAAATGTTTTTTTCTGAAGTAATCTGAGCAGTTGTTGTTTAGCTTCCTCTCAGTTAAATATGTTTCCAGAATACCATCTGAGTGGAGCAATGATTTGTTTTGCTGTCACTACTGGCAAGGCAGGATGTGTAAATATGTTTCTCAAATCTCCTGGCAGGGGTCTGCCTGAGTCCTCTTCACCCGGACTCAAAGATCAGTTCAAACTTTGGCGGGATTCCATTCACGAGTGAGTCTAAATGCAGCCCTTTTCCATCTGGAATTCTCAACGATACAACCCTAGCAAGTGCCTAAGAGGAAAACAATAATGTTCTTTACACTTACATTGTTAAGAAGGTTGACTCTGGGAAGATGCATATGTGAACAGCTTTCTCGATCGGAATTCTGGTGCTATTGCAGCCACTTTTACTTGGCTATCGCCAATTCTTTAAGGCTTGTTACTTAGGAAGAAGCAAGTTGAAAACTTCTGTACTCTGGAAGATGTCACATAGTAGGGAAAAGTCCAAGATATGTTCTTAAATCAATGACTAACTCCTGAGCTCTGCATTTCCTTGTTTATAGACATAATTTTTCATTTAAACATTTCTCAAATTGGGAAATACCATGGAAACTATATACGCACTAGATATAAAAGGTTTCTGTTGTTTTTGTTTTTGTTTTTATTGTTTTTGTTTTTTAACGTTTTGCCAACCTGCATCCATTAAAGAAATAGGATGTTTAACAAATATAGATATTTTTCAATGAAAAACTAATCCCTTTGATAGAAAATTTGTATGTGATTTAGAGTTTCATCTTTCATACAGCTTAGCAGAAACTAATGATGAAGATTAGCAATACTGATACAGAGATGCCCATGTATATTAAATATGTTAAATATAAAGTGTCCATGACTTTTTATTGAGATTTTATGAATTAAATTATTATATATACTGTTCAATGACTAAATATGCAATGTGGGGAAATCTTCCTGACTACTGTGCTTCAGAAACTGATAAGTTACTGTATACTAATTTGTGCATCTAAGTTGGCCAAGGCACAGACGCCTTCCACCTGTTCCTTTCCACTTCCCCACTCTTCTCTACAATACTATTTCACAAATATAAATTCATAGCTTTTTCTGTTTCCTAGGATACTAAAAATGGTGAAATTGCATACATAAGACAAGCATGGGGAAAAGTTTTCAAATGTATTTATAATTGTTAATGAAAAAACTCATGCACTCTACAACATATGCTGTTTAAATTGCCTCCGACAGGGTCATTAAGAGGTAAAAACTCTTCAATGGCTAAAGAAAAATGAACAAGCTATGACTGTGCTGGTTGTGGTGGTCCAGGTCTTTAATCTCCACACTGGGGAAGCAGAGGCAGGTGGATCAGTGTGAGCTTGAGTCCACCCGGGTCTACATAGCAAGTTCCAGACAGTGAGAGCCTTTTTCAAATATAGATAGGTAGACTGTAGATAGATAAAAAGAGAGATAGAAGATGATAGATGATAAATGATAGATAGATAGATGATAGATAGATGATAGATAGATAGATAGATGATTGAGAGATAGATAAATAGATGATTAATAGATAGATAGAGATAGATAGATGATAGGTAGATAGATAATAGATAGATGATAGATGATAGATAGATGACAGGTAGAAAGATAGATAGATAGATAGATAGATGATAGATAGATGATAGATAGATAGATAGATGATTGAGAGATAGATAAATAGATGATTGATAGATAGATAGAGATAGATAGATGATAGGTAGATAGATGATAGATAGATGATAGATAGATGACAGGTAGAAAGATAGATAGATAGATAGATAGATAGATAGATAGATAGATAGATGATAGATAGATAGATGATAGGTAGATAGATGATAGATCAATGATAGATGACAGAAAAAATAAACATTTTAGTTAGCAAGTAGCTAAAGACAAATTGCACTATGTTTACAAACCAATGGCATTATTTAAGTAGGACAAAATAATGCTATCAAATGGGAAGCAAATGCCACAGGGTACAAACAGGATTTGGTTTCAAAGTGGATGTGGAGGATTATAGTGGGTGGCTTAGAAAATCAGGAAACTGACAAGGCTTGAAATATATTTCCCCTTGGGGTACTGGAGATATATTGAACCTGAAATAAAAGTTTTAGATCAGAGCTTTCATAAGATTATTCTTGACTTATAAAAAGTTTCTTTCATAAACTGTAGGAAGAGGAAAGTAGAAAGAAAATGTCCAGGGAAGATAATGCTTTCAGTGCCTTATAACAAGGAATACCATCTGAAAGACAGAGACAGCAGTTCACAAAGGACTTCTGGAAGGCAGTTAGTGCATGCGGAGAGTAAGGGATGCCCTCCTTTTTGTAAATCATCTGTATCCATTTATTGCTGCCAGAGTGTGTAGGGTACAGGATGATCCAGTGTAATATGGGAAGCCTATCAGGGGCTGCATCTGAAGAACGTTTACTACCCTCCCTCCATCAGGAGCCTTCAAAAGCTACTGGGTTATGGGTGAGACCACATTCACCTCTCCCCCATCCATGCTGGAATTTTTGCTGGCTTTATCTTGTGCAGGATCTGTGCATGCTGCCGCAGTCACTATTTGCAACTGCATTGTCATAGCCCCAAAATGAAGCAGTCCTCCATCACCTCTAGCTCTTGGGATCATTCTGCCCTCTCTTCTGAGATGACCCTGAGTAATATAGATGTCCCATTTAGAGCTGAGTACTCTACAGCCTTTTACTCTGCGCTTTGCCCAGCTTTGAGTCACTTATTTATTAGCATCTGTTGCAAAGGGAAGATTATCTGATGAGATCTGAAAGCTGCACTGATCTATGGGTATAAAGATAAGTATTTATGGGGCAGTTTAATACTATGTCTAATTGAAAAATAATAACAGTAGGTACCATTCATGAGTATCATCTTGGGAAGCAGGCCTTAAAGCCAATCAGAAAGCAGTTGGTTACGCTCAAAGTTTTGTTCTGCCATTGTATCAATGGACAAACCTTGCAGGGTAGGTCATTATTGTTGATTACAGAATCACACCTACCTAACACTGTTGATAATTTTTCTCACACAATAGGGTAAATAGAACTTCCTGTCACTATGAAAGCTAGCCAGTAAGGATGAAGCTTCCAGGTCAGCAGGTCAGCACCCATTTGACTTCTTCTTCTATGGTTCAAGCATGTAATGTCTTCAGCAGTAGAGATTTACCACCAAGTTATAAGGTAACCAAGAGCAGTGACAATAACCTGTATTGCTTCAATGTCTATGGGACCTCACTGAACAAGTGGAATGAAAGTAACCCACTCCTGGTACTGGGCTTTTGTTAAGTTGCCTCTGTTTTCTGAGAGGCATTGTTCACCTGTGTAGGACAACTTCTCAATCATTATTTTGTTCTTACTAGTGTGTCAGCTATTGCAACTGTAACATCCATGAGTGGCTAATACTGTGACATTCTTAGAATAGTTTAAGTAATGAATACAAATATATGTTAAGGCATAATAAGATTACTTAGTAGTTATATTTCAGTCATAGCTAAATGCCTGCAAAAATATTATCTATAGTACACACAATTTCAGAAGACACAACGTTCCCAAAGTCAGATCTTTTGGCCATGCCTCCAAGTTAAATTCTAACCTGAAATCTGGTATCACCTTTCTTACAGTTTCTAAATATTGGCTTTATTATTGTACATGCTGTTAAGTTATAAAAAAGCAATACCACCTGTCATTATCATTAGATATACCTATATTTTATTAACTTTTATAGAGGTCCCTGCTTTATTGTGTGAACACAACACCAATTTCCAGGTTTCTACCTGACGTTCAGATGATTTTCCTATGTTGGTACAGTCAGAAGCAAGGCTGAGGTGTGTTCCTACAATCCTCCAGCTATCACAGGTGAAAGTGAGCAAGGTTTCCTGATGTATTTAGAGTAGACTTACTATTTCACAGAGACTGTACATCTTCAAATTTAATATTGGTACTTTGCTTTCTAACATATCCACACACACTAAGTATTAAAATGTTTTTGTGACAAAGTTTTTATGACTTAAAAGTCATGAAAATATTTTTAACTTATATGCCTCATACTATATAAATATGATACTAGTTTCTAGTGCATAAATAATGGTGAACATTAGGAAGTCATGCTTTACTCTGCTTATGAATGATTTTGTAAAATTTTCCTTAAATTGTGCTTCAGACTTACTGCCCATTGTTAGATGTTTTTAATTTTTAATTAATTTTAGAAGTCTATTTCTAGCCTTACTAATCTTATGCTAGTTAATCACACTGTAAATCTGATGTACCCCAATTTTCTGTTTATAAGGGACTGGGGAAATGGGTCAGTGGTTAAGAGCCATGGGTGCTTTCATGCAGGACCAGGGTTTGGATCCCAGTACCTACATGGTGTCTAAAAACCATCTGAATCTCCTGTTCCAGGAGCCCTTCACCTTCTTCTGGCCTCCGTGGGCATTGCACACACATGATGCACTTAATACATGCAGGCAAAACACTCATACGCAGCAAATAAAAATAAATTAAATTTAAAATGTTTGCAATTTTGTTTATAGTGTCACATGGACAAAATTTTGTGTGTTAATAATATTGTATCAATATTCCAGGTTAATTTGTTCTGTGGAATTGATTGACTAGTTAAGGGCATAGGAGGTTGATAAACCACACCTCAAGGTTATGTCTGTGAGAGTGTGGCCTTACATGTTGATTGTTCAAATTTGTAGACAAGTAAAACAAGAGGGAAAGCTGACTACTTAGGCATTCTGTCTCTGCTTTTCTGACCACGATGTGAGCTGCTCTGCACTGCCACACCACTGTTCCATGAGGTCCTGCAGCTTCTGAAAATAATTGCAAATAACGACCCCCTCACCTCTGAAGTACACTGACATAATGAAATCAAATCAAACTGGAACAAAATGGAAATTTGAACAACACATTGTATTTATCAATTTTTACTTAAAAATAATATTGTAAACCAACAGCTTCATATACATTATATTTATCCTTCTTTTCAATTTTTTATTTTATTTTTGAGAATTTCATAGAGTATTATCACTGCATTTTTCCATCACTCCCAGTGCCCTCCAAAAGGACTCCTCCACTCCCTTTCAATTTCTTGTCCTCTCGTTTTTTATTATTATTACACAAACATACATACATTTATAAATGCACAAATACATGCATATATATATATATATATATTTAGATAATGCATGGAGTCCGTTTATCGGTGCCCATTTGGGATCAGACAGTCTCTCAGGGAGCTGGTCTCTGGAGAAAGCTCATTCTTCCTCATTCAACATTCATTGGTTGCTGGAACTTTTCATCTTGAGATGGAACCCCATGTCATTTCCCCCATCCACCTTGGCTTGTCAATTGATTGCGTTGTGATGCTGATCTTATCAGACTACCTACCGTACTGTAAAGGTTTCTTTGGTGCAAGTTCCCTATCATGTCCCTAGCAGCAGCTGTCTTGTCTGTCTGGCTCTTACATTCTTTCCTCCCCCTCCAGCAATGTTCCTTGAGTCTTGGGTAAAAGTTGCATTGTACATGTGCCGTTTAGGCTGGGCACCTCAAAGACACATATTATCTGTGTAGAACAGTTGTGGAACTGCGTAATCATCTTCAACTGTGGTAATAAGAAGTTTCTTTTGCCAGGCGTGGTGGAGCACGCCTGTAGTCCCAACACTTGGGAGGCAGAGGCAGACGGGTCTCTGAGTTCAAGGCCAGCCTGGTCTACATAGTGAGTTCCAGGACAGCTGGAGCTACAGGGAGACCCTGCTTCAAATAAACAAACTAACAGACAAACCAGCTGCAATGAGAAAAAAAAACAAATAACAAAAAAAAAAACAGTGGC
>NW_008352126.1:1419425-1422113 GCF_000622305.1 Nannospalax galili
TTGTTTAAAAAGGCCAAAAAAAAAAAAAAAAAAAGTTTCTTTCACTATGGTGAGAGCTACACTTCTCTGTGTTCAGAACATAGTAAATTATGTTGGTCTAGGGAAGTGACAGATGAGTTTTCTCTAAAGTCTATGTTATCTCTAGTCATGTGTATTTGGCTATTTTTATAGTACTACTCATGAATTCCCTCCATTTGAGGAGGCCTGAAGTCCAATTAGATGCTGTTGTTTACCCCTAATATCAAAGTGCCACCACTGCACCCCTGGAGATTATTTGCTGGACAGTTCATTGTGGTTCATAAACTTTACAGCTGGGTAGGAGCACTGGTTTGTTTTCTCCCATGGCCACTTGCATAGTGTCTTCTGAATATATGACAGCTAGTCTTCGGAGAGGAGGCTTAAAAGTTAGTTCCAGTTCAGTTTCTCCAAGTCCCATGTCTTAAGTACACTGTGTCAGCAGGAGGATCTTAATTTCAAGTTATGGGAGGCAATCAAGGGCGGTGGAAATAGACTGTATAATGTTGGGGGGGTCTCTTGGACGACCATGAATAACAACTCAAAGTAGGTTTCCCATGCCTGGCACTGTGATTTTTGTTACGTAGCCATCAGGTATACACATATATTTATATTAGATGTATGTTTTTCAGTGTGCTTATTAAATACTACATATGTTTCCTTCTTTGAAAAATGTACATTTATAAGAGTAATTTCAAGGCTTATTCTGATATCTAGGCATCATTAATTATGGGCCTCATTATCTGGACTGCCGGTTACTTGCCTTCTGATTGAATTTATCTAATGAAAGGCCTAGGGAGGTTAGAAGTCTGAGGTAGAAGAGATGAGGCATGCTGTGATCATTGCTCTCTTCCTCCCTGAGTTATTGCAACGTTCTGCTTACCAGTGCTTCTCACCAACCCCCTGAGATGATGAATGTCCTTTCTTCAACTAGCCTTCGTTGGACTCCTGGGAAATTCTTTTTTCCAGTTCCAATAGTGATACTAAGTTTTAGGTAATACCACTTTCTGTTAAAGGTGACCTAAATGTCATGTCATTTAAAGATGACTTGGTTAATTTCTTCTTTTCGTCTCTTAACTAAAGTGTTTCATATTTTTATTACCATAAATGTTTGCCTTTCCTAAGTGTCACATTTTAATACATTACGTACCTTATTTATATTTTCCAGGCAAATATGAAGAGAGCTAATAATTATTTATTAACTAAATTATCCCTGTACTATTGTAATTGACAATTGGTGGAAGAATTGAATATAGTAAATAATCACTGAATAATTAAAATAGACTCTCATTAGCATCATGTTTTATTTTACATCTTTTATTCTTATAAGATTAAAGCAACAATTTATTGAGTGAAATTTCTTAATGGAGAGAAAAAAATCCCTTTCCTAACATTCCAAGTTTCTGCTAATCTGGGAAGTAACAGTCCCTAACATGTTTCACAGGTAATAATGGGCACTCAAAACCTGTAAAAAACAAATGAAGTTTTTATACAAAGTGGTATTTACATTGTATTTTGAAATTTAACAAGTAGATGTTGTTTTTTATTTATTTTTAATTGAATTTGTGTGAATTTCATACAGTATATTTTGAGCTACAGCTCGTTCTTTAAAATTAAAATCAAACCAAAAGATATACCGTATAGATTCAAAGGGTGTGGCAGTAAAATTTTTGTGTCAAATTGACTAGATTGCAGATGTGCAATCATTCTTCTTGGTGCTTAAATTGGGCATTTATTTGGTGATTATTTAAAATTTTAGTTTATTTAATGTGTATGAGTGTTTTGTCACTGTGTGTGTCATGTGTGTGCAGTGCCCTCAGAGGCCAAAAGAGGGCAGATATCCCAATGGAACAGGCGTTTTAGATAGTTGTGAGCCACCATGTGTATACTGAAAAGTGAAACCAGGCTCTCTGGAAGAGCAGCTCTTCAACACTGAGCTATCTCACCACCCCACAAACATTTAAATCAATCTGTAATTTCTGAAACTGGTGCCCTATTTATAAGTGGGTCTCATCCAATCTGTTCACAGTTGACGAGAACAAAGACTTGACTTCCTCAAGTCAGAGGAATTCATTGTGCCTATCTCCCTTCAAGCTGGGACATCCTTATTCCCATCACTGAGACTTAACTAAAATATTTGATCTTCAGTGTCTTCACTTTGATTATCATTGGATTGGAAATAAGTAACATCCTCTTGATAAATATAGGTTGATGACTAAACATCTTGCAACTTAAGAACTTCCAGAGTACTCTCTCTCCTCTCCTCTCCTCCCCTATCCTCTCCCCTCCCCTCCCCTCCCCTCCCCCTCTCTCCTCTCCTCTCCTCTCCTCTCCTTTCCTCTCCTCTGAAGTGGTCAGAAATCCAGACCAGAAACCTCTCTCCTCTCGTCTCTCTCCTCTCCTCTCCTCTCTCTCCCCCTCTCTCACACACATGTGTATAAACATATAATTTTATTTCTGTTTTTCTAGAGAACCAGCTAATATACCTGTGGAGCTGTATTACCCAAATGTCATCTAATATACTGTTGATTAATAATATACTGTATTACCCAAATGTCATCTAATATACTGTTGATTAATAATATACTGTATTACCCAAATGTCATCTAATATACTGTTGTTTAATAATCATGCACTATCAGATAAATTCCTTTACTTAGGTAGAAAAATCTG
>NW_008352126.1:1422264-1449346 GCF_000622305.1 Nannospalax galili
CCCTCAGTAATGGGTCTTGTTTTAATAAAAGTCCATCTAACAATATAAGATGACACAAAAGTTTTTATCTTAAGACCAGGCAAAGCTGACTTGGAAGCCTTACAGGCTGCCTATGGAATTGTGTTTACTGTAAGGCTGGGTTTGAGAAGACACAGACTAATGTGCTCTGACTTATTTTATAAAAATAATTCTCAGCAGTAGGCTAATAACTACTGGGTTTCATAAGGCTTTTGTATAGAGTTTAGGAAACCCATCCACTATGGCAGCTTAACCCCATTTCCTCCATTCCCATCCTTGATTAATATCACACTTTCATTTCACATGTGTTCTACTATCCTTCCATTTTTTTTTTAAGTTGGATTGTGAGACCGTAGCCTTCCATAAGCCTTATCATATACCCTTTCTTTGTAACAATTCCCTTTATCCACCAATGTTTCCTGGAATCTTACACCCCTTCCTGCTTAAGCACTCCCCTCCCAGTATTTCTTCTCACTGTCCGGTTTTCCCTGCAATGTATCGCTCATCCTTTAACATGCCCCCCATAGACCCCTCTCCTCTCTGTCTGGCTTCCTCTTGTGCTCAGAGTAAAACATACAATCAAAAAATGTGTAGCTAGAGATAGAAATTGTGGTGCTGGTCTTGAGTTACCTCACCCAGTATAATTCTTCCTCATTCCATCTTTCCATTCACTTACCTGCAGTTCATGATTTCATTTTCTCCTTACAACTGAATAATATTCCCTTGTGTATATGTACATTTTTGTTCATCTGTCGATGGACACCTTGGTTGATTCCACCTTGTAGCTGCTGTGAATAGAGAGAACAGCAGTGAACATTGATGTGTAGGTGTCTCTGTAGTAGGAAATAAATTGGGTGTGTGCCCAGGAGAGGTACATCGGGGTCTTGCTGAAGGTCTATTTCTAGTCATTTAAGACACCTCCAATGCAGCTGAACTCCTTCACCCGCCACCCGTAACAGTGTGTACTATGTGGTGCTCTTTGGCCACATCCAAGCCAGCCTTTGCCGTCATTTGTATTTCTGATGTTGCTTTTCCCATTGGGATGACATCGAAATCTTTAAAAACCTCAATTTGCATTTCTCTGATCGTTGAGGACACTGAGCACCTTTTTAGTGTTTCCTAACCATTGGTATTTCTTCTTTTGAGAGTTCTCTGTTCAGTTTCACAGGCTATCTTTTAAGAAAGAGGTTGTTTATTTTCTTCATTTTTTTTTTGATAATCTAGACACTAATTCTCTGTTGGATGGATATCTGGTCAAGACTTTCTCCCATTCTCCTGCTGTGTATTGATTTGATTCAGTTTCTTTTGCTGCACAGAAGTTTGAGTTTCATGATATCTCACTTGTTGACTATTAGTCTTATTTCCTGTAGCACCAGTTTCATCCTTAAAGTCTTTGCCAGTGCCTGTAAATTGAAGGGTGCTCCCTACTTTTTCCTCTAGCAATGTCAAGGTATCAGGTATTGTGGTTAGACTCTTGATCCATTTGGAGTTGAGCTTTGTACATAGTGAGAGATAAAGGTTTCGTTTCATTATTTTCACACTGAAATCAAATTTGCCCACAGCCAACTACGGAAAGGCTGTATTTTTCCTGTGTATATATTTGACATCTTTGTCAAAAGTCAGATAACTATAGTTGCGTATTGGGGACTTCAGTTCTAGTGTACTGAGCTATCTGCTTTTTTGCCAGTATCATGCTGTTTTGATTACTATGTCTCTGTAGTATAATTTGAGATCAGATATGGTGATACCTTCCACAGTATTCTTTTCTTCAGAATTTCTTTGGCTACCACTAGTTCTGTCTGCCTCCATATAAATTTTTGGATTTTTTTCTCTACATCTGTGAAGAATGGTATTGAAATTCTCGTTTGGATTATAATGATTCTGTAGATGACTTTTACTAGGATTATCATTTTCACAATATTAGTTCTTTTAATCCATAAATATACTGAATCTTTTCATTTTTAGTGTCTTCCTCTCTTTCTATAGTGTCTTCAAATTTTCACTATGGAGGTGTTTTGTTTCTATGGCTACATTTATTCCAATTATTTTATTTTTCTAGCTATTGTGAATGGAATTATTTCTGTGATTTCTTTTTCATTCTTACTGTCATTTGGAATATAGGAAGGCTAATGAATTTTGTGTGTTGTCTGTATCCTGGCACTTTGATGAAATTATTTATCAGCTTTAAGAGTTTTTGGAGCTATCCTTAAGGTCCCCTACACAGAGGCATGTCATCTGTAGACAGGGATTCCTCCACTTCTTTCCCTCTTTGTAACCCTTCCATTCCTTTCTCTTTTCTGACTGCTCTAGCCTACACATTCAAGCAGTGTAGTGAATAGAAGTTGAGATGATGGAAGCCATTGCCTTGGACCTGATCTTATTCAGAATGCTCAATTTTTCTCCATTTCAGCATGATGTTGGCTATAGTTTTGTTGTATTTACCCTTTGTTTCACTGTGGTAAACTTTCTCCATCCCTAGCCTCTCTGTGTTTTTTATCATGAAGGAATATTGGACTTTATCAAATGATTTTTCTGTGTCTAATGAGGGGATCATGTGATTTCTGTCAGTGTGTTTATATGATGGACAACATTTATAATTTGGTAATGAATACTATTCCTATTATGAGCTTGACTTTAATCTAGAAATATTTTATGAAGAATTTCTTCCCAACTTTAGCCAAGAATCTATTGGCAACTGATTACTACTGGGAGAGGGAGAGTTGGTTTGATACTATATATGTTAAACAGGCTTCAGTGGGTGAACTCACACTGAGGGATATTTGGAGACACAAACTTGGCTCAATCAGCATTAATATACATGACAGAATACATGAAAACCATTGGGGAGTCTATTGTAAGTGGAGATGTAGTAGAGTCTAAATATGATCAAGATGTATGAAATTTGGAAAGTCATCAATTAAAAAAAGAATTTTTTCATCCATGTTCATCAGAGAGATGAGTCTGTCATTTTCTCTTTTTCCATATGTCCCTTTCTCTCTCTCTCTCTTTCTCTCTTTCTTTCTTCTCTTCTTTCATTCATTTTTCTTCCTTTCTTTTTGGTTTTGTTTTTATCTAGTTTTTGCATCTGGGTAATACAAGCTTTATAAAAGATTTGAAAGTGTTCCTTCCTTTTATATTTCATGAAATAATTGATGTAGTACTTGTGTAAAATCTTTTCATGTCTGGTAGAATTCTACAGTAAACCCATATGTTCTGGGCTTTTTAGTTAAAAAAGATTTCTTATTAGTGCTTCAATATCATTGCTGGTTATGAATCTGTAAAGTCAGATTCACTGCTGGAAGGTGCATGTGGTGTCCAGTTCCTTCCTCCCACTGTCTCCATGACAACCCCAGGCAAGAATTCTCCAAAGCCACAGTTAGGAAAATCCTAATGAGTTTATTGGACTTGCTAACTAAGCTTGGGGTGCTGGTTTACTTACAGAAGAGCGGGCACCCCACCCCCATTCACAGCTGTGCGGGAAAGTCCACACCCAAACATAAATCCTGTGGCTTCCTGACAGCCACACAAAATGGTGAGAGACCTGCCTTTTTGCTTGTATATCCTTAGCCCCTCCACCTCATGCAGGTAAGGTCAGCTGATTGGGCTGGAGAGGTCATGGGAAGGAGATGGGACTAAAGCTTGCCGTCAAAGTGGTGGGAGGAACTTTCAGGTTACAGAATCTGTTTACAATATTTATTTAATCTTAGTTTAGGTTTGATATGTTGTATGAATGCAGGAATTCATCCAACTTTTAGGTTTTCAAATTACATGGAATGTAAGATTTTAAAATAAGTTGTTATGATTTTCTGAATGTCAGAACCTCTTGTACTATCTCACTTCGGTTTCTAATTGTATTAATTTGCTTATTTCCTCTCTGTTTTGATTAATTTGGCTTAGGGCTAGTTAATCTTCTATGTATTTATTTCATTGATTTTTCATTTTTTGATTGTTTATTTCTATTTCATTTATTTCACCCCTGATTTTTGTTATCGCTTCTGGTCCACTGTTTATGGGCTTGGTGCCTTCACGTACATAGTTAAAGTCTAAATTTGAGGGCTGGAGAGATGGCTCAGTAGTTAAGAGCACTCTCTGCTGTTGTAAAGGACCCAGGTTTGATTCTCAGCACCCACATGGTGCTAACAACCATCCATAACTCAAGTTCCAAGGGAATTCAGTGCTCTTTTCTGACTTCCATGTGCATTGCATTTATATACATGCATTTATAACACCCATGCACATAAAATAAAAATAATAAATATAATACTGTTTTAATTGTAAATTTTAAATCTCTTATTTTTGCAGGAACTTAATATCATCAACTTTCATGGTAGGACTGCTTTGTGTCCCATAGATTTATGAAATTGCCCTGCATGGGTACACAACGTCACTCCCAGAAAATGGGAGTATTAAATGAAAACAACAGGAAAAGGCGAGAGTTAGTTCCCTACAAGTTATTGGTCAGGGAGGCGCCAGCAGTCTCCAGAACAACGTAGGGTTCTGCCATTACCCTTCTCCAGCAATCATGCCTACATGGTAAGACCCTTTTGCTGAAGTCACCACAGACTCTGACTGAAGGACCTAGGGAAGTCAACCTCGATCCAGAAACGTTTACTCCTTTCCTGTTGCTGAAAGATGTTTTGTATCCTGCTGGAAGAGAAAAGGCATCAACATTCTTACTCAGTGCTGAACTAAACATGCTACAATACCAACCTGGCAGGCAGGATGTGCCCACTGGAACAATAGAACCAGTTATGCCTGTCATGCAATAACTGAGCACTTACTGATCTGATTTGAGGCCTGCTCCACAGGAAGAAATCCCATGCCTGGTATTACAATCCTGGTCAAAAGCCCATGGCTGGGGAGGTCATAGAACCTAGTGTAGAACTTTCTATTTTTGTTTTGCTAAATGGTCATGCTGTCAAATTAGCTTCTAAATATTTATGCTCATACCAATAGAACCGATCTGCACTCAACTTCGGTCAGCGAAGCTTCCTTCTCCAGTGGACAGCAGTCAGTGAAGAGATTTATAACTGTTCAAAGTGCAGGGGACAGGGAACTTCATGCTCAGCCCTTGGGATAGCTCTACTAATTCTACTGCCGCTGAGACTCAGGGATTATCGGAGAAGCAGAGGAATGTAAGATCCTAAGGAAGGGAAGAAGTGCTATGAAAGCCTGTCCTCCAGGCATAAAATTGCTCATGTCATTATGAATTCATACCAGTTGTGGTTATAAAAAAAAAGAATCTACACAAGGTCAAGCCAGCCTCTGTCATTGACGGGATGGATGATCTCCAAGTCCCACCCCTTACTCAGTAGTTATTTGCCCTAGTTTCAGAGAGAGGAAGAATCTGTCTGTTTTTATTTGAGACCACTGGTAGATGTCCCATGCTCCGGTGGATGTCACACCCATGCACATATGGACAGCATTAACTGGACTTAGTGAATTATCAAAACAACCCATGTATTTGAGAGAAAGGCACATTGGCAGATATATGAGGAAATTCAGCAGGGGAAAATGAGGGAAGGGAATTATCACACTTCATTTTATACACACATGGAATTCTCAAAATTAAAGTAAAATTTGAAAATCTAATTGGTATGTAATGCCTTCAGCAGTAGGGTCTTACTGTCATGTTCTGGTGGGTAGCCAGGAACAGGGGCAATGGACAGTTTTGTTTGTGGGTCTGTGGAATCCCTGGTCAACGCCTTCAAAAGAAGAGGTTTATCTCTGGCATTGAGCTTTTGTTCGCTATCTTATGGCGTCTGGTAGGGGCATGTCTATGAGGCTTTCTTGGAAGATCTTTAGGGTTGGTTTTCACTCTCTCACTCTCACTAATCCCCTTCTTGCCTCACTCTCCCACTCTCCACCCCATTTAACCCTTCCTACTCCATCATTCCTCTTTCCCTCGTTATATCATTACATTCTATCTCCCCTGTCAACAAGCCTTTAGCCCACACACATCCATGGCTGTTTACCTGTTCACTGGCTTCCTGACCTCTCTGGATTTTCCAGTTGAAACATGCATATATAAGAATTCAAAGCTAGCATCCACTCATGAGAAAGAACATGAGCCACTTGTCTTTCTATTTCTGGGTGACCCCACTCAGGATGATTATTTCCATTTCAATCCATTTATCTGTGAATTTCATAATTTCATTTTTGTTAACACCTAAGTAATATTCCATTGTGTAAATATACCATAATTTCATTATCCGTTCACCAGTCGATGGAGATCCATATTGTTTCCATTTCTTGGCATTTGTAAACGGACACTACATACATGAGTTGTAGAATAAAAAAGGAGAAACCAAGCTGGTACCAACTTCAAAACTTCATCTCTACTGGCAAGCTTTCATAGTGCTGGAAGATGTTGTGTATGCTACCAGAAAAGAAAAGTAATCATCAGTCTTACCCAGCTATGAACAAGCTATGAGCTGCAACAAGTGTCCTGGCAAGACATGCCCGCTGGTGCAATAGTGGCGTGAATGTTATGGGAGTGACCAACCACTTTATGAATGGATTTAAGGTCCATATCACAAGACGCAGCCCACACCTGACACTGATATCAGGCCTAGTAGCCTGTGACTAGACGGGTCACAGGCCATAGAGGAGTGACCACTGTTATTCTGTTGAAAGGACATAGTGTTAAACTGACTCCTAATAACATATTTTTATGTAGATTAAGGCATCATTCCAATCTCCAGACACACTTTTTCATGCAGACTATAGTAATTAACACAGAGACCCACAACTGGTCAATGTGTACAGCCTAAGAGATGGACAAGGGCTTAGCCCTGGATAGGATGGTGTTATCAAACCTCGGCTACTCTGGGTTTGGGGGTCATTGCAGAAGAGGGAGCAGAAAGACTGGAAGACCAGACCTGGTGGATGAGCACAGGATGTGAATTCATAGCAATGGTAACAACATGCACAAGAGCCATGTACTCCTAAGCCAGACAAAACCCCTCCTAGAAGTGCTGGAGTGGGTGAGAAACACAACCCTGCCTGAAGAACTATTGCGAACTACTAGACAGTTTTCTTCTTCTTTGCTTTTCTTCTTTCTTCCTTTTGAGACAGGGTCTCCCTGTAGCCCCAACTGGCCTGGATCTCACTATGTAAACCAGTCTGGCCTCGAAATCACAGGGATCTGCCTGCCTCTGCCTCTTAAGTGCTAGATTTAAAGGCATGCACCACCACAACCAGCTGAGACAGTTTCCTTTAAGTGTGTGATGTTGGGCAGGTGCCAGCGGATGAACGCACACCAAAGACACATCAAAGGGCATTTGGGGATGCAAATTTGACTCAGTAGGCTGTGTGTGTGTGTGTGTATGTGTGTGTAAGTAATACAGTACATGAAATACAGTGGAGTTTAGTCAGGGGATGCAGGTAGGAGAAGGCATCTAAATATTATCAAAATATTTTGTATGAAATTCACAAAAAAATCAATAAAAAAGATAATTGGTATTAGAGGGAAAATATGAATATGTTTAAAATAAAATTAAAATTCTCATTCATTCAGTGAGATATATGATGCTCTGAAAGTTGGTTTATTTATGCTTTTAGTCATGTATTTGTGTATGTGTACGTATGTGTACAGGTATGTGCATTTGACTGCTGGTGCCTGTGGAGATCAGAGGTATTGGATCCTCCTGGAGCTGAAGTTATAAGTGATTATGAGCCGCAGAAGTGAGCGCTGGGAATCAGTCTCAGGTCCCCTGTAAGAAGAGCACATGCTCTTAACTACTGACCGATCTCTGCAATGCCTCATGGTGTACAAGTTTATATAGCATTAATTCTAGTTTAGTAAGCATAAATTAATTATTCAGACAGCAAGCATGTTGTTGGTGAAGGTTAATGGCACTTTCAAGTTTGGGTCATCGGAGTTCAAATCATGCCAAATGCAAGCAAGCATCATATTTGCAAATGATTAACTGTGGTATTTATGGGTATGATGGGAGAAAGAAGATCTCACTGTAGAATAAAGGATACAACACAGCTGTCCAAGAATGCAAGAAAAGTCATAAAACACTGCAGGTAAGAAGGGTGGGCTGTCGGAGGGACTCAGATCCACTTGGTAGAGGCTTGATGGAGTACTAACGTGAGGAAGGCATAGGAGTTTGTGTGTCTGGTTGAAGTGGTGGAGGTCAAGGTATAGAACATTGGTCAATAGAAGCATCATAGCTAGGATCTGTGAAGGCAAAGGCAGGGACTGTTTAAAGCTAAGGCATTGCAAAGTCTTCTCATTTTAAAGTATGACTGGCTCGGTCTTAAATTATATACCATAAAGTGCACTGATTAAATATATATTTCAATGTATCCTCTAAGAATCACTGAGTTTTGTTCAATCACAGCTACTTCTGAGCTCCTGAATATTTCCATTCTAAACATAAATATCAGGAGCATCCACATGTTCTCCCTTCGCCCTATCTCCAGGCCCGAACAGCTGCCAATGTGCTTTTGTTCATGCATTTACCTTTTCTGTACATACCTTAGATGTGGAATCATATATGTGGCTTATATTGCAAGGATCATCCACGTTTCAGCATGTATCAGTACTTCAAAACTGTGTATCAGTCAATAACACTCCTTCACATGGCTGTGTCACACTTCTTACACATTCTTCAGTTGATGAGCATTTCACTTGTTCCCATATGGGGGGTTATTACAAATGATTTCATTATAAGTATTACTGCACATGTTTGCATATGGATAAATACTTTCATTTTACCTGGGAAGTGGATTTTTATCCAGGAAGTAGATTTGCTGGTAATATAGTAAACTCTAGGTTTATTGTTTTGAGGAAATGCTAAAGTAGTTTTTAATGTAAAATTTTACATTTTCATCAACAATGTGGGGGGGGATTTTTTTCCACTGCTATGCCAACTTTGCTATTCTTTTTACTTTTTTACTACACTTGGAGAGGGGAAGTGGTATCTTACTGGTAACCCCCTCTGTGGATTTGACTTGCATTTCCCTTATGGATGCTAATTTTGAACATTTCATGGTATTGTTGGACATTAGAAACATTTATCTGTTTCTTCATCAGATAAATACCTTGCAAGTTTTGCAGTTTTAAATTAGACTAATCTGATTTGTTATTTCGTTATATTTTAAATTCAAGTCTCATGTTTTCCCATTTTACACGCTTTCTTTTGAACAATACGAATCTTTAATTTTGATGAAGTCCAAGTTTTTTGTTTTATTTCATTTTGTTGTTTGAGACAGGGACTCAGTATATAGCCCTGCTGACCTGGAACTAGCTATGTAGACCAGGCTGGTCTTGAACGCCCAGAGATCCACCTGCCTCTGCATCCTACGTTGTGACATCAATGGCATGTAGCATTGTGCCCTGAGAAGTCAAAATTTTAATAATATTTATTCTTTGATTATCATCTTTAAGAAACCTGTTAGTAGGCCAGAAAGTTTTGTCCTATGTTTTCCTGTAAGAGTTTATAGTATATTTTAAAAATATTTATTATTTTCATTTTTATGTGTATTGCCTACATGTATGTAAGTGTACTCTGTCATGCAATGCCTGCAGAAGTCAGAAGAAGGCATCAGACCTCCTGGAACTGGAGTTTTGAATGGTTGTTAGCTGCCGTGTGGGTGTTGGGAATCAAACCCAGATACTCCACCAGTGCTCTTAACTACAGAGCCAGTTTAATTATTAAATTTATATCTCTGATTTTTTGAGAAAGAAGGTCTCCCTATAGCCCCAGCTGGCTTACAACTTGCTATATAGACAAGGCTGGTCTCCATCTCATGGAGATCGCCTTCCCTCTGCCTCCAGAGTGCTGGGATTAAAGGCCCATGCCACCATTCTCTGGTCCATTTGCATTTTGCGTTCATTCTGGTATATGGGATGCATGAGGAAGATCTAAATGTGTTTGCTGGTGCATGGATTTCTTGGAGACATCATCCTCCCATATCACTATTAAATGGTGTCAATAATGCCCAGTTTTAGTTCTGAAATAAGAATTGGATTTTAATTGCTGTGAATGACTGTTCTAATTTCGTGTTGTTTTTATTACTGTAGTTTTGGATTGAGATTAGAAATCAGAAAATACGTGTCTTCATGGCAAATGCTTTTGTCTACCAAGAATAGTATGTAAATTATTTCTGCAATCTAAAAAAAATGGAAACTGAGTATTTTATGTGGATTGTGATAATCTGTTGATCAGTCACAGATGGTTTGGCTATCTTTGAAATAATCAGTTTTCCAAACTATGAACACAAAATATTTTTCAACTGATGGAGTTTCTTTTATTTCCTTAAATGAGGATCCAGTTTTCTTCTTCCTTCTCTTCTGATGATTCATTTCTCCTCCTCCTCCTTCTCCTCTTCCTCCTCCTCCTCTTCTTCCTCCTCCTCCTCATCCTCCTCCTCCTCCTCTGCTCCTCCTCCCTCTCCTCCTCCTCACCCTAATCCTCATCCTCTTTCTTCTTCCTAGTTATGTTTTCTAACTTTTACTTTTATTTGTTGTATGTGTATATGTCCTTGTTTGTACATACCATGTATATGAGGATGCCCTGGAGGCCAGAAGAGAGTGTTGGCTCTCCTGGAGCTAGAGTCCTCTGGAAGTCCTCTTTGCTGCTGAGTTATCTCTCTAGCACAAAAGTTTCATAATTTTGAATATACAAGTATTATATACATTGTACTCAATTCCAACATTGTAATTATTTGGGAAGATATTTTAAATGAGCTTAATTTATTGACATGATCTCTAAATTGCTCAGTGATCACTTACAAAAATATAATTGATTAGTTTATATTTGCCTTAGAACCTAGATCCTTAGTGAGGTAATTCAGGAATTTTAGAAGTTGTATGATTGGAAGGTAAGATTATACTGAATTTTTCAATGTCAATTATGCAGATCATAAAACACATTTAGATATACCCTTATCTGTTCCAACACTTGTGATGTCTTTGATCCTTTTCTGGACTAATTTTCCTGGCTAGAACATCCAATAAAATCTTAAATAAAATTTTAGAGCTTGGTATCCTTCTCCCATTCCTCTTCTTAGAAGGAAGGTCTGAGGTCTGTTTTTCTGTTTCTTTGCCTGATTTTTTGATTCATTTTTTTATTTTCCTACTTACTAATCTATTTTGAGACAGAGTTGCATGGATTCCATGTTTTCTTTCAATTCAGATTTTAGCTAAGGGTAGCTTTGAACTCTTGAATCTCCTGCCTCCCCATGCCTCCCCTGACCTCAAAGGCTAGGATTACAGATGGGTGCCACTGTGCCCAGCTCGGTATTTTTTCATCGACGTGACAATAGTAGCTCTGGATTTCTACAGTTGTTTTTGTTTGAAGATGTTGTGTTATATTTCTAGTTTGTCCAGTTTTTTAATGTTGATAGGATCACAAAGAAAGAGTTAGTTATTGAATTTTTTGAAATATTTTTCTACATTGTTGAAATGACCATGTCAAACTTCCTTATAGTTTACTAAAATGTTATATTGATTGAATTTAGTATGATAAATCATCCCATCAGTCCTGGTATATCCCATTACTTGATGCACAGAGTGTTTTAAGATACATTTTCATTCAATTTGATATTGATTTGTTCAGGTTTTTAAATGTGTGTGTGTGTTTGTGTGTGTGTGTGTGTGTGTGTGTGTGTGTGTAACATGATACACAGGTCAAAATCAGAGGAGAACTTAAGGGAGCTGGCTCTCTCCTTCTGCCATGTAGGCCCTGGGGATAGAACTCAGGGTGTCTTGCTTAGTGGCAAGCACATTTACATAACAAAAGACTGGGCAAATGCAAATAAATTTAAGACATACATCGATTTGATTGAATTGTAAACAAGGGGAATATAAACCAGGCATGGTGACACATTGTTATTCCTAGCATGTTGGAAGCTGAGGAAGGAAGAACACGTGAAGGCCAGCCTAGCTGTCCTAGCGAATTCCAGGCCAGCATGGGCTACACAGTGAGATGCTGCTTCAGAAACTAAGAATATACACGTATTAATATATGCATAAATAAATAAAGTCCATTAGCATAGGAGACATTAAAGGAACATAAATATCTAGACATCTTCAATTTCAGGTATCTGTAACTCATCCTAGAACTAGAACTTATCACTGTGAACTAGAATAATTAAGAACAATACTTATTTTGTGAGGATTTTTGCCATCAGCAGCAAATCAGACAAAACATGGAACAAATATTGAGCAAATTAAAGGCCAGGAAGACAGACATCCGGCAAATACACATACTGAGGAGCCAGAGATTTACAGAATCCTCGAAGGCCAATGAGAAGAAAAGACCCACGGTAATGGAGCGAGCAGAGGGAATCCGGGAGAGATGGGAACCAAAGGAAATTATTTGCCGTTTCTTTCCTTTTTCCTTTCTCCTTAAGAGCACAATAGCTGACCTTGTTATTTGATCCTCAGAGGATGAACAAGAAAGGAAAAAGGCTCAGGTGACTGGAACATCAGTGGGCTGAGCAATCTGTCACCTGTGTCCTGGATAAGACTTGCTGCGGGGGCGTGGAGGGTGCAGCCCGTGAAAGGGGCCTCAGAGAAGGACGGCAGCGCAGGACCAGGCAGGGAAGGAGGAAAGCGTGGTCCGTGGTCTCTGGAAGCAGCCTCTGTAAAAAGGCTGCGATTCATTCATTCTGTTGCTGCTGTTACTGTTGTTGAAAAATCTGTGTGCCATGCTGAGAGAAAGGGAAATAAAGAGGTTAAAAATACAGGAACGAGAAAGCAAAGCCAATATCGAACTCATAAAAGTAAAAATTTATGATCTTTTCAGACTTTCAGAATTCTTACATCTCTAAATTTCTGAATTCCAATATTATAGGAATTGTGTATATAAATACTTTATCAGATACACACTGTTAGATAGATCATTATAAGTAATCTAAACATACAATGAAACACATATTAAAAGTAATGAAAATCCCTTTCATTCTTTTACTGAGGACACACGGCAGACTGATTGTGTCATCCGAATTCTATAACAACTATTTTGATGTTCAATTCTTTCTTTTATTTTTAGTTTTTTAATTTTGTTTCTGTCATTTGAAGTATACATGTATAATACAAAGTTATTTCTTTTTACCCCAATTCTCCTCTATCACCCCCTCATTCTCCCACTGAAATCTTTCATGGTTTGAACAAAAGCATCACTACCACTGTATATCAACTATTTGTAGTTCTTTTTCCAACTATCTAACCCTCCCTTTCTCTCTTCTCAATAAATCATTTTAAGATTAGCTGCAAATATTGTGACACTTTTCCCTCTAATTAATTCAGCATGAAGCATTAATCATCTAAGAAGAGAAATATTTTCTTATATAACCAGAGTAAAATTGTCATACAAACTGTTTTTTTAGCATTAACACAATCCTCTGCATAATATAGAGTCTATATTAATTCTACTGTCAAGTATGTCAATAATGTCTTTCTAGAATGCAAAAGTTTGTACATTTCATTTGAATCATGTATTTTGATTCATTTTAACTCTAAACTCCCTATAGACATTTTACTTTTTAGTGTTACACTAATATTTACATTAAAATGTTTTATTTATTTATATTTGATATGCATGAGTGTATTGTGTGCCCGCATGGAAGTGCACCCTGTCATGCAATGCCTGAGAAAGTCAGAAGTGGGCATCAGAGTCTTGGAAGTGGAGTATGGACAGTTGTGAGTCAGCATGTGGGTGCTGAGAATGGAACCTGGATCCTTTGCAAGAGCAGCCAGTGCTCTTAACTGCTGAGCCATCTTTCCAGCATCATAATTGACATTTTTAAAAGTCCACTGTAGACAGTTTTATAGAACGGTTCTTCATTTGGTTTAACTCACTTGGTTGAATGTATAATAAGGCAAATCATGTCTTCGAAATGAACCGCTAGGGAGAATCTCCTATTTGTCATCCTATGCCTTCTCATAAGTGGGGATGCATATGGTTAAAGTTAGATATATTATGAGAGGGTCTTGCAAAGTAGAGAACAGGTTCTATTGTTTATATCTGTCAATCAAAATGGAGAACCACCTAAACTACTCCATTTAGTAAATAACCCCTTCTTGCTTTACACCATTATGAAAACAAGCCCCAGGAAACTACCCGGAACCTTCAGTGGCCTTACTCTGGTGGCCTATTGTCACTCTTGAGTGTAAATTTAATCCTGAAGACCCTGTAGATACAGCTTGCCCAGATATGGCTATTGTAGACCAGGCTGGCTTAGATCTCACAGAGATCTGCCTGCCTCTGCCTCTGGAGTGCTGGGATTAAAGGGGTGGGCCACCAAGTCTGGCCTACTGTGTCTTGATTTTTGAACAGCAGACTTGATGCCTTCTGAGGATTCTGCTTGAAAAGCTGTCCCCTTCTCCTTAGCCCAGAGACTGGCAGTGAGAAATCTATTTTTTTCTCCAAGTTCTGGTGCTTAGGATTCCACGTGTAATATTTATCTTTTTATTTTCAGCTTGTTTCAGTGAGCAATCATGAATCTAGTTTGCACTATTAGGAATAACCAAATCATATTCACATACACACATATAAATATTTTATGCATTCACTACTGAAACCCAAGTTGTTTTTATAAATTGACTCTTTAATGCCATCTCTGCAGGTATTTCTATCATTGGTCATTTTGATATTTAGGAGAATGCTATGTCCTAAGTTTGGCCATGCAAAGTCCCATTAAGGGACACCCTGTCTGACCATATGTACATAATTGTCAAATTTCATGTATGTGTTTATGATTATGTAAATGTTACACACATGCACCTGAAAGTAGATATATAATATTATTATACAATATATAGCTATATAATTTCTTGCTTCCTGTCTCGGTTGCTATTGAACAACATCAGCCATGTCTCTGCACTACTTCTTGGCTTTGGGTTACAACAAGGACAACAAGAAGATTATGAGCAAATCCAGCACGGCTGGCCCTGTAGGCACTTCACCCATGCACTGTGTAGGCTTCGAGCTGCTTAAGGTTTCCAAGACCAAGTGGGTGCTCAAAGTCATCAAGAAATTGGTGCAGATGCACATCTGCTCCACAAGAGAGCAGAGGAGCCAAGCGATGCACAAGTGACCCTGAGAGAGCACAGCCACCGGGAAGGCCGAGCCCTCAATAAAGCTCTATACCAGAGCAAAAGCGAAATGCCAGGGGTGGGGTGGGTAGTAAGGTGGGGCGGAGACGGCATCTTAAACGCACGCCTCTCCTTATCACGCATCTAATTGGTACATCGTTCTACTTTCCTTTGTCCATTTCTAATCTAATTATACTAATCAAACATGTTCATATGTGTATATCTGATTCAAACCAAAGACTGAATGGTTTTATTTCACCTGCTTCCTACCAAATCTTATTTTTCAGTCTCAAGAAACCAGATTTCTAAAAATAACAATATATTAAATTATTCAAATCTGTCATATATACAATCATAAAATTTTTAGATATAACACACTAATATTAGTGTACACAGTGAAGTAATTATCAAGACATTTTAAATGCTAAACTTTGTATTTGCAAGTAGAAGGGGGCAATTAAGGATGCAAAAGGGAATGAGGGGAGAGAAGGAAGGTAGCAGGTGAATGGAAGAGGGGACATAAAGCACACAATGTGCCTATGAAGATACCACAGGAAACCCTCTAATATGCAGAGTTAGCATGCATTAATAGTGAAAATAATCAGACATTCTGGCTATTGATAAGAATAGTAACCAAAAACCTCACACAACCTTCAGAAAATAAGCCTACTAGTAGATAGGGTTTTTTCCTTAAAACACTGTATTGTAACTAATTATGAGAGCAGTTATAGAGATTTGTAAAGTTAGTACAAAGGCAAATCCAAATTAAAGCTAGCAGTTTGGAACCACTTCTCTTTTTTCTGTGCTTTTTCTTCCCAAGTACTTTTTGTGTACGGGGGAGTGTGGCGTAGGGCAGGTGTGTACCTGCCAAGGCTTGCAGGATGCAGTTTTCTCTTTCTACCATGCGAGTCCCAGGATGGAACCTGGGTTGGTGGGTCAGGCTTGATGGCAAGTGGCCTCTGCTTGCAGAGCCTTCTCCCAGCCCTAGAGACATTTTTCTTATTTTCATTTTGTGAACAGCACATTAAAATTTTCTTCCTTGGAAGCCTGAGTTTGAAGTGAAATTCTTATGGCAGTTTAGGGCACAAAAAGTGAAAAAAAAAATCATCATAATCCTCTTTCCCAAGCTTATTAAAATTTCAACTTAGTATTGGCTGTTACACGGAGGAAGTGGATTAGTGATACCCATTAAAAATAATAATGTTCACTTCTGAATGGCCTTCAGAGATGTATATTTTAAGGGGGAAAGCTACCTGGCTGGATAAAAGGGGATGGGCCAACTGAACGGGATCCACTCCCATTCTATCTCTTCATTATTTCTAAATGACATCTTTGTAGTTTAGTGTGACCAGTAGACACCCTTAACAACTAAAATTGGATAAAGTTCCAAGCTGTGTCAAAGACACTTTTTGAATTCACTTAAAAGTGTTTGATGTCACTGCTCAGCAACTCCTTCTCTGGTCACGATGTGCCTGTGGCAAACCATTTCTCCCTGGGACTGAGAAGATTACTCCGCCGATACTCCTTTGACAGTATGAATATTGACTTGAGCTTAGAAAGGTCACACGGTTCCACTAGTTAATAGGAGCGAGAAGAGCGGCTCCAACAAGTCTCTTTGAAAAGGAATTTAACCTTCAAATCACAAACCATGCAACTCTGAGAAGCCTATTTTGGCAACTAAAAGAATACATCTTCTTCTGCTTTCCAAAGTACTAATAGGAGACCGAGAGCCAGTCTGACAGAGAGAGGCAAGCCTGCGTGCGGGGTGCACCCTCCCAGGAGAGCCGTCCAGAGTAGACATCGTTATTTTTATTTTTTAAAGGGTGTCGGATTGTGTAGAGTAATTCTCGGGGCCGTTAGCTTTCTTCGGTGTGGAATAGCCTTTTTGACTTCTAAGAGCCATGTGCTGAGAGATGATAACACAGCACATATATTTTTCACAGCGTCATTCTGACACAAGGTGGAGAAAAAAGGTTTATTCCCAGTGGAGCGCAGCATCTCCTCCGCTGTCCTTCGAAAAGTCCTTTGCTTTCTGTGACTGTCTCAAGACCGAGAGTTCACCCAGGGCTGACATAATTTCAAGGCTCTGGGAATGCAGTCTATCTGTTAATAGCAGCGTCTGCGGGACAATGCGAGAAGAATGGGAGAGAACACGGGCTGATGAGGAGACTTAACTTTTCATCCCGACGGAAAGGAAAACCAATATTTTTAATTTTTAATAAAACACATCTACATTGTGTCAGCAAGGCCAGAAGGAAGGGGCTGCATATAAATGCAGACGGTTCCCGAGTTTGTCTTGAACAGCGGCAGACAGGAGAAACAGTAGTGGAGAGGGCCTTTGACCAGTGATGAGCAGGAGGCAGGACAAGTCCTGGGCGCCGGAGAAAGCAAGCTTTCCTGATGCCTGAGCATATTTTAGAAATGGCATTGTGACTTTCTGCTTTAAGTTTGGCATCGGTGAGATTTTAGATTGTGCTAAAACCATCCTTAATGTCCTTTCTGACTCATCAGTGGGGGACCATTCAAGTAACAAAGTGCCAATCAGGGGCTCTTGTTCGTCCTTAGCTTCAGGAGATGACCCTGGAGGCTTTTCAGAGAGCATGATCTCTCTGCTCGAGATGCCCTTTATAATAACGGTAGTTAAAGGTCTGCTGACTTAGCCATTATAAACCCATAATGTTCTCAACTACAAAAAAAAAAAAATTCTCTAAAATAAGATTAGCATATTAAGTTGGATCCCAGGGGAGCCCTGATTTTGACAAATTCAAAGGAAATAAAATCATCATTTTAAGTTAAGAGGAGAGTGACAGAAATATAAATATCAAAGCACTTTGAGTTATGTGTGTCGCTGCACTGCTGTATCCAAAAATAGCCTTGTTAATTAAAATGGAGTTGGAAAGTAATTTGCTCGTAATATGCACTAATCATTTTTGTAACTTTGGAATATAAAAATGTAATTAAGAAAAAGAAAAATGAGTTATATACTGGATGTTTTCCTGACTGAGGAAATATCAGTGAATTCTTAATTTAAATATTCGCTGAAAATACAGAATGTATGTTGATGTCACAATGTCAGCTCTCTTATTCAGTGAATCAGATATTCTTAATGTTTGAGTTTATCAATAAAAGGTTCTTAATCATCTTTAAGATCTTCACTAGTTCAGTTGATACAGAAGTAATAATATGTTTAATATTTAACAGCAGCCTACAGGCAGAATGTTTAAAGTATGTAATTGCTAATATAGCCCAACATCTTTTTTTTTTTTTTTTTTTTTTTTTTTTTTTTACTTTTTTTTTTTTTTTGTCTTTTTGAAGCAGGATCTCCCTGTAGCCCTAGCTGTCCTGGAACTCAATATGTAGACCTGGCTGGCCTTGAACTAACAGAGATACACCTGCCTCTGCCTCCCAAGTGCTGGAACTACAGGTGTGCTCCACCACGTCCGGCATAGCCTAACATTTTTAACATGAAGATTATCTTCATAAAATTTGTACTTTTTGTATTTTTAAGTAAATAGCTACAGATTCATTTTTTCTAATGATATATCTGTTTATAATGTTTAACTATCAAGACACATTTTATAATAAGTCATGGCATAGTGATCTTTGTGCACATGGTAATCCTAAATTCAGAAAAGAATAAAAAGAAGCAAAACATTTCCTGCATGCCTGTAAAGAATGACCACCAGTAGGAGGAGAGTTCGGATGCACTGATAAGCCCAAGTCTTCCACCGAAAGACTTTTTAACCTATACAGAAGTCTCTAAAGGAATGAACATTGTTCTTTGGTTGGGTAAGAAAGACTGTCTTATTTTTTGACAGAGTAGCCAGGCAAAGCCTTTCTGAGGATGGAACATAAAAGCTAAGAAGTAATGGGTCAAAAGGAATAAGATATAAATACCCAGAGGAAAATCATGGAGCAAAGGAAAGAAGACACTGTTAAGGTAATAAAGTCAGACTTGGCGTGCTCTAGAATGTGGCTGAAAACTGTACAGACTTAGAGGCAGAGTACTGAGGTATAAAGTTGGAAGAGAACAGGATTCAGATTATATGTGGAAAAATCTACTCTTTTCTTTCAAGAAATGAATGCAGAAATGCATTATGTTGTGTTACTAGAAGTATACTATGCCCTGTCACTAGGGCAGTTATGTTCCTGCCCTAGTGAATCTCCAGTTCCAGTAACCTGGACTGGAAAGCTGGATGTCCAAGCAACTTGCTACAGGCAGATGCTCAACAAGTGAGCACTCAGTTGCTTCCTAGCTTAGAATCAAGTAGAAACCATCTTCAAAAATAACTTTTGTAGGGGGTGGTGGCTGTGTGTATAGATTATAGCATCAGAAATACAGTTTTCTGTTCAGACAATTCATAGCTTAAGTTTCCTTGGCAGTGCCCTTCTGTCCCAGCTTCAGCTCTGTTTTGACCATTAAAATTTCAGATAAATATACAAACCAGGCATGTCCCCCAGGTTGATCTCTGACTAGCATGTGTTTGAGAGGCACAAGGTATGATGTCATTCCACCATCTAAAAATATTCATGATCAAGCCTGCTCCTAGTAACTTATGTACATTTTCTATTTTCAATTTTTGTAAATGGGTTGTCTTTTCTTAATTTATAAAAAAGAATTATTTTATTTCATGTGTATGAGGCTTATGCCTGTATATGTGTAAATGCATCTGTGTCCTGTAGAGGACAGAGGGGGCATCAGATGCACTGGAAATGGAGTTGGGGGGGGCTATCAGCCATGGTGTGGGTGCTGGGATTTGTACCTGGGTCTTCTGCAAGAAGAGTCAGTGATTTTAACCACTGAGCCAGCTCTTCAGCCCCTATAAATGAGCTATCTTAAGCAAAGAACATCAGCTATTAATAACTAGACCTAGGAGACAGAATATTCATTTCATCTGAAGGTTGTTATAACTGAAGAGAACTAACTCCTAATTAACTTGCAGTAAACTGAGTCATATACCAGGCATTGTTTTATGAGTTGCTGATTTAACAAGAGAAAGATATGGGCAAACTGGCACTGGATATGAGTTCAATCTTCTTAAAAAACAAAGATCAATTTAGAGAGTAATACAGAGAGCATAGACATGGGCTGTAGAAAGCTGTTTATTACAAAACACAGCTGCTCAAAGTGGGAAGCTTGAGTCCTCGTTGCTGACATCTTACTACTTCCATCTGGCCCATATACCCTCTCTCCTGAAGTTAGACTGCATACTTCTATATGGTGAATACAATGGGTAAATGCCAGCAGCATTCTATCATTGAGCCCTTTCTCTCTATGTATGTCCATAGGTTCAATGTATTAGGGAATCTCTGAGAATCTGCTAAAAATGTTAACAGATTTTTAAAGATTTTTTGATCTTGCTCCTATGTGTTCATATAAAATACCCAATCTATTAAAATAGAGGAAAATATGGGGCTGGAGAGATGGCTCAGCTGTTAAGAGCACTGACTGCTCTTGCAGAGGACCTGGGTTCGATTCCAGCACCCACATGGTGGCTAAGAACCGTCCTTAACTCCAGTTCCAGGGGAATCCGAAGCCCTCTTCTGACCTCCATGGCATTGCACAACATGGGTGCACTCACATACATGCAGGCAATACACTCATACAGGTAAAATAAAAATAATAAAAAATAAAATATTTGGGGCTGGAGAGATGTCCCAGCAGTTAAGAACACTAAATATTCTTACAGAAGACCCAGATTTGAATCCCAGCACCCACATGGCAGCTAACTCCAATTCCAGGGGATCTGACACCCTCGTCTGACCTCCACGGGCATTGCATGACATGGGTGCACTTACACACATGCAGACAATACACACGTACACATAAAATAAAAATAATAAATAGAATATTTTAAAATAGAAGAAATATTATTGTGATTTAATATCATAAGTGTACATGAGAATAGTTTCCTGCATTGCTATGACTTGAATTCTGGGAGATGGTTGCATATGGGGTATGGACAGTATGAAAAAAAAAATTCCCTTGAGCTATAACATACTTTATTCCTTTTAGTTGATCTTCAGTTAAAGTAAACAATTTAAAATGAAAACATTTCTTTAATTTATAGGATTGTACTTCAGGTACAACTGTCCATGAGATAGATAGCTATTTGGATGTTTTAAAATTATGACTGAGCTTTGAAAATCAGTCTAACAAATTTTATTAACGGAGCTAGCTGTATTTGTAGCATCTACAAATAAAAGAAAATAAAGATAGAAAATCTGGTCATCCTAAAATGACAGATTATAAAAGAAAAGAAATAAAAATGCACGAATTCAGATTTGTATTGATTGTGGAAAAGGATAATGTGGAAAATGGAAAAGAATAGTGTAGTAGTAGCTTTGAAAACCCTCGGAGAAAAAGCTTATGACATATGGTTGAACTTCCCAACTAAAATGTCCTAGATAATGTGTATTCAAATGGAAAGTAATTCTTAAAACACCCTGTGATGACAGTTTTAAAATCAAATCACATTTTATTTATAGAATCACTATTTCAACATATTATCTAGATAACTTTTAGATCACAGGTACAATATACAGGAACCATTGAGGATTGAAAGAAAACCAATATTGACACAAAATTAAGATGATGCAGGGGGAAGAAATAATAAGCTTCTTTTGAGAAATAAAGTTAGTAGGTTGAAAAAGAGAAATAAAGGTTCTTAGGGAAAAAGTAATCAAATGCAGAAAGATATGGAAAAACAAAGTCCAGGTAGTATTTTGCTAAAGTAGGCAAAAAGCGAGAGATGCATGGAAAGTATTAACTGTGCAGAAAGAAAACTGATTTCTTCATATACTCTCAAACTTTTATGAGAGAAGATGATAGAAAACAATGAAAGAATCAACTGGAGAAATCTATGTGTATTTAATACTTTCAGTTTTGTTAGTGATTTTGGTAGTCTCAGGAGTATGAGTGTAACGATTTCCTAGTCAGCTAGGGACCTGACATTGTTTCCATGTAGGAAATGGCAAAGGAAGCCCTGCTTGCTGGAAAGAAGGGGCTAACCTCAGTCCTGGCTCATCAGGCATTCCCTTCACCTTTAATACCTTTAATTGTTCTCTTTTCACTGACTCTATATCAAATCATGCTCAGTTCTTCACATCTTAAAAATATTTGTTAAAATTGTATTTCTGACCCTATATTACATTATTTATTTTATGACATCAAGTCAGTAGGAAACACACACACACACACACACACACACACACACACACAGAAGTCCCCTAGACACAATTTCACTATATATACTCAGTGACCCCAGTGAAATATGGCCCCAAAATATTGTATGAAAAAAATCTCAGAAATAAACTATTCATAAGCACTTCCTTCCATCTCTGTCATTTATCTTTCTTAATACTGTATTTAAACTATCTCTTTTTTTTTTTAAACTCCTAACGAGTTTCTTGGGCATGCTCACAGAACATAGAGTGAGGGTTTATTTATAGAAGCGTGGGCACTCCCCCATTTACAGCTGCACTGCAAAGTCCACACTTAAATATAGATCCTGTGGCTTCCCAACAGTCTCAATTTGTATATCCTTAATCATTAGCCCCTCCCCGACATGCAGCTAAGGTCAACTGATTGGATGGGAGGGCTAACTGACATCAACTCCTTGACTAGCTTGGGAAGGAGGTGTGACTATAGTTTGCCTGCGTAGTGGTCAGACGACACCTCCAGTTGACACTTTACTCCTTCCTCTGGCTCTTACACTTCTTCTGCTAACCTCTTCTGCAACATGTCCTGAGCCTTGGAGGGGGTGGTAAGTGTGGGATGATCTTCCTTCCATTGTGGCAAGGCACAATTAAAGAAGCAAATAGACAAAAGGAAGAATTTGTTCTGGTTTTTGGTCCAAGGGTAAGGGGAGTCATGTGCTAAGTTATATCCTTTAACACATCTCCAGTCCTCTACCTTTACCCTCACACAGAATTTCACTCCCCTCAGTTTGGCCTTTCATCTTGGACTCTATCCATCCCAGGGTATGAATCAGCCCTTTGTCCAGTGCATCCAGATTGTAAACACTACTGAGCCAGTAGTGCATTGACTCTTGACCTTGTCAGATCAAAACCTGTGATTATCTTAGTGTACTGGATAGCTTTAGTGTCAACTTGACACACCTGGGTTGAGGGAGCTTCAATTGGGGAATTGCCTCCATAGGACTGGCCTGTGGCCATGTCTGAGGGGCATCTTCTTGATGAGTGATGTGGGAGGACCCAGCCCACTGTGGGTGGTGCCATCCCTGGGCAGGTGGGCCTGTGTTGCAAAAGAAAGCAGGCTGAGCAGGGGCGAGGAGAGCAAGCCAGTAAGCAGCATTCCTCCATGGCCTGTGCTCCAGCTCCTGCCTCCAGGTTCCTGCACTGAGTTCTTACCTTGGGCTCCCTGATGAACTGTGACCTGAGAGATGTAAGATAAATAAGCTCTTTCCTCCCCAAGTTAGTATTGGTCAGAGTATTTTTTCACAGCAATGGAGAAACAAACTAGGAAACTAGTACACTTAATATGTTCAAGTAACCATTATTTTATTTGGTAGTGTTCCCCAAGTGCATGAGTAGTGTCATGATGGAGGAGCCCAGGCATCCATTGTTGGGGGATTAACTCTGATAGATTTTCCTACTCCATGGCAAGTAGGAAAAACAGTAGATGGGCTCTAGGCATCTACTGGGAGTCTTGAAATTTGTCCCCAATGAATATGATGCTCTTATAAACTACAGTCTCTGAACTTTCACCCTTCACTCATTTTTAAACTGCAAACATATGGGTTATTCAATCTATGGTACCATTTACTCTATATATTCCATGGAAATAATTATTGCTAAATCAACTCTTTTCACCCCAGTCACACACATCTTTTTGAAGGTCTTGCTACTGTTGACTACTATGGCTTTCATAATTCATCTTTACCTCCATCTAATTCTTTCTTTTATTTTTGAGTGGATCCATTAAAAAGAAATATTTTTACCAATTCGAAACTGTCATGGAAAGTATTTTGGTCATGTTCAGAGCCCCTACCCCTTACCTCCACCTTTACTACCCTTACTCTTGGTGTCCTGCCCTCTAGAATTGTTTGTCAGTTTTAAAAAGTCTATTACGTCTAATCAGTTTTTCTCAAATGCTCCTGAGTGTCTGGTCAACCTATGAGGCATCACAGCACTAAGGAAAACTGACTCTCTCCCAGCAACTATCAAATGCCATAGATCCTTCTTCTTAACTTCTTCTTATTTCTATGAATATTACCTAAATAATACCTTATTAGTTTCTTTGCCCAGACGTCTACTCAAACCAATTACTTTACATAGTTCTCTTGAGACATGTTTTCAACTTCACAATGTTTAAAAATATCTGCTGACAAATCATTCTTGTATACCCAGCACTTAAACAGTAATAAATCAATGGATGGATAGAGGGAAGAAAGAATGCAGATATTCTAAGTCTAGATTAAACATTTTATTTAAAAATTAAAATATGTAGCAACATTGGCCCATATTTTAGCTTGGTAACTCAGAGTCAGGGGTGAGTCATATCTATATTTTTAGAGGAATTTGTGCTGGCAAGTTTGGCATAATCAGACAAAACCAATGAACCTCATTTATGCCATCCGCCTCACCTGATGTATTCAATTAAGTTCCTTAAATAAAACCAGCATCAGACACATTAATTCAATATGATTCAGACTGTATAATTCACTTCTGTTCAGGGTCCTCATCTGTGACTTCCGTACTGCTGTATTTCAATGAAGAAACATATATTCTATGATTTATATAATAAAGTGGCGGAGGGGCTTTAGAATTTCCGACTATACATCTTACTAACTTTTTATCTTATAAATATTCTCTGGAATAAATTTCTCTCTAATAGTCTCCTTTTTCTGTTTGAGGCAATCGTCACCTTTTCCCCCCAAACTGTGATTGATTCCTACCTGCCCTTCTCCACACTCTTGCATCTTTTGCATTTATCTTAGAAACATGCACCCTTCACATTGGTGACTCCTATCTGGGCAGTTCAGTTTCTAAGGAAACAGGTTTGTAGCTCAGCCATAGTTTGAATATCAACTGCTTCCTAACAGCTCACACAGAGTTGGAGGAATGTGTTTCTGCTCCCACATCAGGAGCTTGAGTTGCCTTTGGGTTTATTACTGTCTATGAGAGATGAGTTTATCTAGAAAGAGGCAGACGGGTAACAAATGGCATAATAAACAAAAAAAAATGGAATGAAGCCATGTCAAAAGTCGTGTGGGTTATCGATATTCAAGTGGATATGTTGCAGATTTGAGACTGCTGTAAAATGACTGAGTGGGAAAGGAATGAAGGCCATAAGATGAAGGACTTGGAGAAAATCCAAGGTCAAATTAATAGCTATAAATGTAAATGTTGAAGGTATATCACTTCCTGCATCTACTACATTCTTGACATTTAACACCCAATTTTCTTAAGATTTTTGCTGTCTACTATGTAAATTTTCATATAAGGGAATCCTTTGTCATTGTTGTCATTAAAGAAACCAAACGTGAGAACAGGGACTAATTGCTAGGCTCCCTGTTAGAATCAGGGTTCTCAGTACAGTCCACTAACTGGATCCAAAAGGATTAACTCCACATCAATCAAGCAGAAAAGAAACACTTCATCACAGTGAGATTAGTGTCTGAAATTTCATAGTTTACAATATATCATATAGATTTATTTATGATAGAGAAGTTTTTGATCTATTTTTGATCCTGTAACCTTGAAACAGACATTCAATAATCCCAAATAATTGTAATTGAATAATTGTATTTGAAACAAATTGATTTAAGAAAAGCACTGGTTAAGCCTTGTGTTTTTCTGAAGAAATATGTATTTAGACTGTCAGAGCAACCTAATAATTTTCTTTCAAATATGTGTTAATTCTTCACAGAATAACAAGAAAGGGAATTTTTGTTTATGGAACTTCTTTTGTGCTGGTGGATGATTCGTATGAAATTTAGTTTCTGGCAGATGTGTCATTATAATCTAGGGCTTCAAAGTTCTTTTGTTAAATTATAATGTTATAATATTTGGTGATGTTTTTAAGCTTTCCTAATGATAATATAGCTTTATGAAACATCATTGCTATTAGGAGAATAAATCCATGCATTAAAGAAGTTCGTGACACATTTTGAAAATATAGATGTTATTATGTCTCACATATGTTACAGCTTAACCTCAATTTTAGAATTGCACAATTAAATTCCAAACCAGCTGATTCATCTTCCATTCAATTTTTACCCACAGACAAACATTAGAAGGATAATGTTCTGCAGGATGGATAGCTCACTCAATGATAACATAAATGGATACTATAGAGGGCTTTTGTGATCATTTTATAAATCAGAAGACTGTGACTCAGGTGATATTATAAAGTGTAGGGTTATCCATGCTAGAAAATCATTTAAGAACTAAGATGGTACTTTACTGCTTTGCTATGATTGATAATTGATAACTGGTACTTAGCATACAATAAGTCAATTGTTTTCAGCCATTATATTGCAGGTCCGTGAGCTCTGGTTTGGTCTTCTGAGAATGTGCGGCTTCTAATTGAGCTTTGCACAATGTGACAGTCTCGGATGGAATGTCTCAAAATTAACCTGGATAACTTATGAAGAATGATACTCACCTTGTCATTTGGCCTCTACACACATGCACACATATGAATGTATATCCACATATGCACACAAGCCCACAAAGGAATGTGCACTCCCACCTACTAATAATACAAAGTCAGACTCTCAAATGATTTCCAGAAAATGAAAGCTAATCAGTTGAGTACAAGGCAGATACAAAGGTCAACAGAGATCAAGCAATGTGAGAAAATTTGAAATTCAACTTTCAGTTTTCAGATAACTATAGGTTTGCTGTTGTCTGAAGCAAAGTGTGGGGTGGGTAGGAAGATTCGACCTCAGAGAGGGAAAGTAAGTGTTGCAGAATGCTGAGAATATTTTGTTTCTTGATCAAGTGATAGCTACATGGGTTTGTGCATTTCCTAACATTATA
>NW_008352126.1:1449445-1458146 GCF_000622305.1 Nannospalax galili
ATATATATAAATATATATACTATAATTTCAACTTTTGTTTGTTACACTCCAGGAAATCTCCCCTGACCAAAAAGTTAGTAAGTAACCCAGTCGCTCACACTAATCCTCTATAAAGCAATAACCTTTGACAAAGAATTAGAGAGATTCTTGTACATTATAGTATCCTAAACTTTACTGTAAGCATTTAAGGAATCACCTCCTATCCTCACTGTAAACAGAGCTGTAACTAGACTACATATTTCATAAGCCTTTCTCTTGGTGTTAGTGATGTGATGTGCTCTAAGAAAAGTGTACTCTCTACCCGGCCTGCTCTCTGACACACCTTCTATGCCAAAGCTGACCCCTGTCATCTCATTTTCATAGCTGAGAAGTACAGACCCCAAAGAAATGCAAAATGACTGAGTGGGTTGAGAAGATTGCTTTCATGTCCTTTCTGTAGAGATGGCACTTCATTTACAAACCTTTAGAAACAATTATCACCTTCTCCCTAAAGACAACCCTTCCCTGCCTTTCTTCAGAGCTTTGATGGTCTCCTCTATCTTTGATATACTATTTAGTTTGTAAATGCATCAACATTGGTGTCAGCTAAGTCTTCATAAGCTACCGTATCTAACTTTGTCTATGAAAATAACCTGGGCGCTATATTTCTTTTTTGTTGTTTTGATTTTTTGTTTGTTTGTTTTTGGGTTTGGGGGATTTTTAATTTTTTTCTTTTGAGACAGGGTTTTGCCGTAGGCCCAACTCACCTGGAACTCACTCACTGTGTAGATCAGCCTGGCCTCAGTCTCACAGAGATCCGCCTTTGCCTGCCAAGTTGTGGGACTGAAAACACGTGTTACCACACCCGGCCTGAGTTATATTTCCAAATAACCAATTGTTTTCCATCCCCACTGTTCTGAAATAGTTTTATTAGATTTGTAATGAGCTCAAATTTGGCAGACCAAATGTTCATATTTTCAATTATCAACCTGTTTGACTCTTACTAACACAATAGTTTACATTTATGATTCTAACGTTTTATGCTTACAAGGGAACATACGACTGGTCCCAATTTGTGGAATCTACCAGTCCTGACACTTAGCCTCACGAATGGCTGTGACTACAAGTGGACACCACTAGGCCGGGCACATTCTAACATCAAAGTTCCTCCCATTCCTCACATTTGCTGGTTTATCTCTTGTCTAACTGGATGTGCTCTATAGCTAGGCATGGCAATGACACAGCTGTCATCTCAGCAGTTAAGAGGCAAAGCCAGGAGGGTCAGGAATTCAACAAAGTCCTTCACAACAAAGCCAGGTAAGGCCAGCCTGGATCACAAGAGATGCTATCTCAAACTCAACCCCCTAAATGAACTATGTCTATTTCATTTCTTTAGAATAATGTCACATGTATCACCATATTTAACACCCATGGAGGTGTTGCCCTTGTCGTCCTGGTATTATCATATGAATGCTCTCAGGATAATTTCATGAGTGCTTCTTGTCACAGTGGTGTGGCCACCCTCGAGCCTTGACCCCTTTGTTTTTCCTCTCTCCTGAGTTCCTAACCCAGTTACCATCTGGATACCTGTAATTCATTAAACACCACTGAACCCAGACTTCATGTATGAAATATGTAATGTCCTATATTCAAATTTATATCTAACATACGTGTATGAGATGGATAATATCTACTATGAATTATTTTATGATATATAGTTAGGTAAGTGGGTAATTACGACATTTATAAATTTAGGAAACACAGTCTATGTGCTGGATAGCTTTAGTGTCAACTTGACACACCTGGGTTGAGGGAGCTTCAATTGGGAAAATGCCTCTATTGGACTGGCCTGTGGCCATGTCTGAAGGGCATCTTCTTGATGAGTGATGTGGGAGGGCCCAGCCCACTGTGGGTGGTGCTACCATTTATAAATTTAGGAAACATAGTCTATTATTGGGAAACTAGATTATTCCAAAGTTTATTTTTATCTTCTATAAAGTAAAATGGAGGAATTGTATCTCTAAGTTTACAACCATTTTGAAGTATTTTTAAATTACAAAAATTTACGTATGTGTTGTGTATTTGTGTGTGTCTGTGTGTAAGTGTATATGTATGAGTACAATGCCCATGGAAGTCAGAAGGTATGCTAGATCCCCTGAAACTGGTCTTACAGGTAGTTGTGACCCCACAGACATGGATGCTTGGATTCGAACTTGGGTCCTTTGAAAGAGTAGTACTTACTCATAATGGCTGAGCCCTTTCTCCAGTCCCTGTTCACAGCTGCTTGTATAAATAGCTTAAGTTAATATTCATGTTTTACTAAGAGGAAACGCATTGACGCTGTTCCATGACTCACAATGAAGATTTTGTCGACAATAGGATGTTCACATATTTTTTATTTATTTTAATGTTTTCTGTTATATGGTTTATAAACTAAGTGTATAAGTAGAGAACAAACATATTTTGAGCTATAAGCAGAATACATTTGCATCTCATTGACATAATAAAGTCAGGTCTTAGTGTGCACTAATGAACTAGTTTGAAAAGCATGCCAGTGCTTTTGGAAACGCACCGGTGAAAGGTTAAGTTGCGGTTTAACTTGTAGATCTTTGTTAGCTTCTTAAATTACCAGCTTTCTGAGGACATTGCTTGTTTTCCAGGTTTGTGCAAAAACAAATGCTATAAAGAGATGAATTGGCTCAGTGTCTAGACAATCTGTCCAAAGCTTTCAAATTTATCACTGTTAATGCAGCATAATGTTGAACCTTGATGTATTCTTTATACATGAGCACCTATGTTTCCTTAGCTGGGAATGGTGCTAAAATAGTAGCATGTCTTTTATTTTCTCTGAATGCTGTAGTAACAATAAATAAGATAATAGGCTTGGAAACAAGTTGACCTCTTCAGGACACAGATACTTTACCATTTGGTAAACTTATTTGACAGGAAAGTGTCCATGTGTTTGCTGATTTTTTTTCAGTTTATATATCATGCCTATCCACTGTTAAGATGAGACAGCTGGCATCCTTGCTTCTCCTTTGTTTTGAAGGAGACAAACTGTTTCTTTTAATTGCCATAATATATCTTTAGTGAGAAAGGGGGGAGGGGGCGTACAGATGGATAGAGGCTTACCGGAGTTGTTTTTAAATTGTTCAATAAAATATAAATGATTACTAGTTCTGTTCTATTGTGACTCATACTCAAGAGAATAGAGAGATCAAGAATGATGCAACATTACTAGTTGGAAAAAATACCATGCAAAGGGGTGGGTGTATGCAAGAATGATCTTGTGGGAATTTCCACAAGAAATTTAGTTACTAAATCTTCCAACTCTCTTTAGCTCATGCTAACTACTGAACTTGATCTTATACTGTGGCAAAAACGATGAATGTAGCCATCCAGGACCAACCTAGAAAAGTTATGGACTGATTTGATAAGAGCAAATAAATGTGGGGAAGACAAATGTGCTTCTTTGTGGAATGAATATAATTATGGGAATTACAGAAAAGGCATGCTTTCTCTGACTTGATATAATGTGAGACAGTAAACATCACCAAGGTAAAAATCATATTCACCTACATCCTGAAACCCCTCACCGTCTAGTTGAATAGCAGCAGTTAGATTTAAATCATGCTTCCTTTTGAATATCCAGTAAAACACAGCACATCATAAAATAGAGACAAACCCATTATATGGGTAGAGTCAAGAAAAGAAAGTCATCCCTACTTTTTCCTTATTTTAAAATATTTGCTTTAACTCCTTAGTCATACACATGTTCTCAGTGTGCCTGCCTTTCAAAGGATCAAGCAATCCTTTACTACTCAGAGTGATGAGTTTAAGTTGCATTGTTCTAAGTTGAATTTTCTATGTCTACATGAATAGCTAAACAACACTGATATCTATCCACATTGGTCACTATGAACTCATTTAGTTCATAAATCGTGGAAACTCCTTCTTTGTTAGAAAAAGAGTTATATGTATTTTGCCCAGCAGAGTTTTCCTATTTCAGTATCAGATAACTCAACTTAAAATGGGACAAGATTAGGTTTTTTAGGGTTTTAGGCCCTGTACCCCCAGCTGGCCTGGAACTCACTATGTAAACCAGGCTGGCCTTGAACTTACAGATCTGCCTGCCTCTGCCTCCCAGGTGCTGGGAATATAGGCATGCGCCACCAAGTCACCTTAGTTGTTTTCTTTTCTTTTTTTCTTTTTTTTTTCTTTTTTTAAGAATGGAAGTTTAAGGGCGCTAATGAGATGACTCAGCAGTTAAGACCATCTGCTACTCTTAGTAAGGAACTGGGTTTGATTCCCAGCTCCCACATGGTAACTAATAACTGTCTGTAGCTTCAGTTGCAGGGGATCCAATGCCCTTTTGGGCTTCTACAGGTATTACATGCACAAGGTGCACTTACATACATGCAGGCAAAGCACTCACACACATAAAATAAAAATAAACTAAAAATATATTAAAAATTTAAATGGGAATTAAAGTATTATTTCAATGAAAAACATGCAAGATGAAAGCATAAGAGGAAGGATTCAGTCTTCCAATTTAATGGCTCTATACAATAGTGGAAAAACATAAAGGAAATACCAGCGTGCTAGGAAATGTCCTTAAAATAACTGAATACTAACAGAAAATTTTAACAAGTATTTATTTATTCTAATAGTAACTAATTTTGATTACTTAAATAAGACGTTTGTTCAAAAGTTTCTTCTTTAAAGCTGTCACTTATAAATTTATTAGTCATATCTGGAAAACAGTAAAGGAAAAACTAATCATATACTTGAGAATTCCAGCCAAGCGAGGTGGTGCATGCCTTTAATGCCAACATTTGGGAGGCAGAGACGGGCATAATTCCATGAATTAAAAGAAAGCTTGATCTAAATACTGAGTTTCAGGTTAGCCAGGGGTATATAGTGAGACTTTGTCTCCAAAAATATAGACAAAAATAAAAAACAAAGGAAAGGCCAGGTGTGATGGCACCCACCTTTAATCCCAGCACTCAGGAGGCAGAGACAGGCAGACCTCTGCGAGATCAAAGCCAGCCTGGTTTTCATAGTAAGTTCTGGGCTAATTGGAGTTACAGGGAGATCCTGTCTCAAAAATACCAAATAAATAAATAAATAAATAAATAAATAAATAAATAAATAAATTCCAAACCACCTTAATACGTCCTTAAAATGTACAGTACATTTAATTTTTCCTTGCATTTCAAATTTGCATTCTTTATCATACTCACGTGTTGATGCAGAGGCATGATTTGGAGATTTTAAACTTCAGAACAGGGGACAAAGCTACCGAGTCTCAGTGCCACCTAGCGCACTGATCCCAGGTGAATTTGGTATTTTGGAATTTATAGGTTGCATATAAGACAAACTCATTACCACCGGAAAACAAAATTGAAGTTGCACATTAATATTATGTACACAAATTCCCAAGGTCTATGTTGCTGTGCTTCCTTACTCTTCATCTGTGACCATGTTTCTTGGATTGTAATGTAATTTCTTCTGCTCCATCTCTGTGATGACATTAAGATCAAGGACATAATGTTCAGGAGCATGTGTAAAGATGGAATAACATTACAATTTTTAGCCCTACTGGAACTGTTCTGTGTATTTTATGCACAAAAGAAGAAAATTGCTCAACTCTGTTCTACAATCAAATTGTTGTTTTTTCTTTGTGTGTTTGTTTCTTTGTTTTGTCAGACAGGATCTCAGGTAGCCTAGGTTGTCCTCAAACTCACTCTGTAGTCCATGCTTGCTGGAACTCATGATCCTCACGTTTCCACGCACTAGGTTCTGGGATTGCGGGTTTGTGTCACCAAATCCAGTTTATGCAGTGCTAGGGATCAAATTTGGGGTCTTGTACTTGGTAGGCAGGCATTTTATCAACCAAGCTACATCTGTACCCCTGAGTCAGATTGTTAAGGAAGTCTCACATCTGTGTCATATAACTACAACCTCAAAATGAGGAATATCTATTGCAAGTCCTCATGAATTCCTGGAGGCTACTGCTGCTAGAATAAACATTGCTGATCCTGGAGGCATAGGACTGACTGTCTGTAATCCTAGGTACTCAGATGGCTGAGGCAGGAGGATCACAAATTCAAGATCAACCAGGACTACAAAACAAGTTAAATTCTAGTCTTAGCAAATTAGTGAGATTTTGTCTTTAAATAAAATAGTATAAAAAGGGAACTGAGACTGTGTCTCAGTGGTAGAGCACTGGCCAAGCATGTCATAAGACCTGGATTTGATCCCTGATAGTAGAAAACAAACCAAATGACTCTTGTCTTAGTCAACTCATCATTAAGACTAACTGGATCCCAAGTATGAGTTTTAGGAACTCTTAACTGCATAGATACATATGCTGTTGTATGATGTGGATGTGTGTGTGTGTAGTAATTACTAAGAGCTAACATTTGTCTTTAATCTCTGGTATGCTGGTTCAATTGTCATTATGGTATTTTTTTGAACTATACCTTGGTTCTTTGGGAAATTTCTCTTTCAAACAACATTTTTCCAGACATATGTTCTTGCTATCTTTCTATAAAAGCAACAGTATTTTTTATGCTGTTTTTATTATGATATGTTGTGTTACTTAGGCTAGTCTCTCGTTCCAAAGACAAGTGTCTAGCTTATTCCCCAGGTTTCAATTAAAATATTATGTACATATTTTGTGGTTTTGCTAGATACATTTGAAGATTCCTATCTCTAGCTTCTCTGAATTTATAAATTGGGTCAAATGCTGAAATGTTTTTCTATATGAATTTTTGGTGCTTATATAAAAAACATAAATGGTTTAAACTCTACAACAAAATATAAATTGCAAGATATTTTCTTTCTATGCCAAACCAAGAATTTTACTGATGAAAAACTTTTTGGCTAGGACATAAAAATGGTTAGCTGTTGCAATTTTGGGCTCATTCACGTATGATTGCACACGTTACAGGTCCCTGAGAGGCAGGGTGTGGGTAAAGGGTGTGAGGTGTCAAATGTACAAACTGCAGAGCATTTCCACGAATTGGGAGATGATGACGACATAGTTTTACTCTTTCCCTAGAAGAGAATTGTAACTGAAAATATTTGAGAAATTAACCTTTACCTTAACCTTATAACTACAAACCACAGGATTAAGCCTCAAATTTTGATGCACTCCTCCATTGTGGAAAACAGCAATTCCACAATGAATGTATGAATTTACTACTGTTATTCTGCTAAATAGACATGATACTAACATTTTTCCTACTTATGCATTGTTCTATCCATAGATTAATTCATCTCTCATCTCTCACAGCAGACGGTGATAAACACAGAGACCCACAACTGGTCAGTGTACAGAAGATAAGAGACTTCAATCCTTGGTCCTAGATGGCATATTTATATCCCACCTTCTGCTTCTAAGGCTTGGGGATCATTGTAAACAAGGGACAGAAAGATTGCAAGGGCCAGAGGTCGTGGAAGACCACAACGAAACAGTCTTTTCCAGACAGCAGAGCTGATGTACATATGAGCTGAGAGTAATTGTGACAACGTGCACAAGTCCTATATAAACTCAAGCCAGACAAAATCCCAGCATGGATAATGGGATGGGCAAGGATCCTCAACTGTATCTGAGGAACTACTAGCAACTGATCATTACTGGGACAAGGAAGAGTCGGGTTTTTTAAGCGTGTGATGCCAGGTAAGCTGACCAGGCTTCAGGGGACAGACCCGCATCAAAGAGCATCAGGGAAACAAATTGGACGCAGTGAACATTAAAAAGTAATAATTAAGGACCTGAAATTCTCAAAGAAACAATAAAAATTTAAAAATGAGGAAAAATTGGAAAAAAATATATATGGGAAGATTATGCTTCCAATTTATATAAATATGCATATATATATATCAAATGCAAATAAGTTCAGCCATACAAAATTGGGCCCTAGTTCTGTTATTAAATTTATTTAATTTACTCAATCTCTATCAGTTCTAAATGTGGTTATTTTGGGTAACCTTGACGAAGTTTCTGAACTTCCTTGTCTTCTAAATTAGAACACCAAAGTCTTACCAATTATCACTCATTTTTAAAATAAGTAGGAAGTTGGCCAATACCATAGGCCTGTAATAGGACCCCATTTTAAGCTCATCAGCAACATGTGTCCTTGGGGAATCTCAGGAACTAGCTGTCCTTAGTCATACTTTATTAAGCTTAAGGGAGTCCAGGGCTGTCCCCATAGTGAGGACAGCATGCTGTGAGGCATGACAGTCATGCCAGGAGAAGGACGATATCGTCAAAGCTCTACGAACATCAGTGGCTGCTCTCCCTGTTCTATGTAACATAGATATGTCTTCACAACTCCACGGACCATTACCACATATTTAGAAATCATGTGGGTGCCCTAAAGTACATTTCAAATTTAGGAAATAGACATAAAATCTCCAGAACAAAAATATACAAATACAAAACCTCATGCTGTGACTCTGCTAAACATCCAGAATGTAAAATGATTATGCTTCTGAGTAAATGAGCAAATATGTACACTATTCCCAAGATTGACATGTGAGAACAAAACTAGATACGCTAGTGTGCTGGATAGCTTTAGTGTCAACTTGACACACCTGGGTTGAGGGAGCCTCAATCGGGGAATTGCCTCTATTGGACTGGCCTGTGGCCATGTCTGAAGGGCATCTTCTTGATGAGTGATGTGGGAGGGCCCAGCCCACTGTGGGTGGTGTC
>NW_008352126.1:1459727-1470176 GCF_000622305.1 Nannospalax galili
CCAGTAAGCAGCGTTCCTCCATGGCTTGTGCTCTAGCTCCTGCCTCCAGGTTCCTGCCCTGAGTTCCTACCTTGGGCTCCGTGATGAACTGCGACCTGGGAGTTGTAAGACAAATAAACCCTTTCCTCCCCAAGTTGGTACTGGTCAGAGTGTTTTGTCACAGCAATAGAGAACAAACTAAGACAGCTAGGTAGAAACTCTAGGTGTATTCAGAGATTCTGATAGCATACAAAATGTAGAGAAAAATGCATTCCTTTGGTTTACACCAAATGGCTAAATGCAGGAAAGTACTGATGAGATATAAGCACACAGTCTCCAGGAATTGTGTGATGGCTCACTTGGGAGATCAACTTGACTGAATTGACACACACACACACACACACACACACACACACAGGACATTAGTAAGTAGATCTCTCTTGTGTCTGTGAGGATATTAGCAGAGCAGATTAACTAGAGGGGAAGATATGCCTTGAATGTGAGGAGTATCATTCTGTAGGATGAGTGCACAGAGGGAATGTAAGTGGAAGTAGAAGGGCTGGAGAGATGGTTTAGAAGTTAAAAATCTTGTTTTAGCCAGGGCTCTCTGGAGAAATAGAACACATATATATGTATGTATATGTGTGTGTGTGTGTGTGTGTGTGTGTGTGTGTGTGTGTGTATTAATAGAGGGTTTATTACATTGGTTTACAGAATAGGGTCTTGATTGTCTAACAAAGGCTGTGCCACACTGGAGAGGTTCAGGGATCCGTAGCTGCTCAGTACACAGGCTGGATCTGTACAGCAGTCTCAACCTGGTGCTGAAGGCCTGAAGGATTCCTGGGGAGCTTCTGGTCTTCAGTTCATGTTGGAACCTGAAGTCGGTTCTATTATCAGTGAAGGAACGCCACAGCAACAACACAGATAAACTCACAAGTGAGAGGGACAGCAAGCACAAAGCTGAAAGCTCCCCTCCTCTGCGTCCTTTTCTATTACTCACACATTTGGGCTGGGCCTCAGGCTTCAAGCATTCTGATCAAGAAATCTCTCACAGGAGTACCCAGTGTGTTAGCAGGTTCCAGGTCCGGTTAAGATGATGACCAAGATTAACTGTCACAGAATCCTTGCTGTTCTTCCTGAAGACAGGACTTGGTTCCTAGCAGCCACAGTGGGAAGCTCAAAATCACCTCTAACTCCAGTTCCAGGTGACCCTCTTCTGGCCTCTACAAGCACCAACACTCTTCACACACGCACGCACGCACACACACACACACACACACACACACACACTACAATTAAAAATAAAGTAAATCTATAAAAATAGAAAGGAAACAAAGTGAACCTATACCTGAGGCATTTCCCAGTTTCCAGACCACCTTGATGCGCTGCTCTGTGTTGAAAAATTGGAAACTGGGAAAAATCTCCAGAATTTTATGAGGCATTTTGTCACCTAGATCAGAAGGCTAACTGACACAAACCTCTGTTTAAGACGGTGATAAACATCATGCAAAGGGAAAAGCAGATGGGAAACTCACAGCAAGGAAAGCAATATATTCATTTGTTAACAGTTTATGGTCCCAAATTAAAAAATTGTTTTTTCTGTTTCCTTTAGTCCATAACAAGCTAGACTGTAGGATATTCACAAACATGCTCTACAACTAAAAGGAAATGTTTCCTCGTGGTGATTTATTTTTTGATGTCTCATTAGAGCATACACCCCTGTCTTCAATCCTGTTGAACTCTTCTATTTTATATCTACATTGCAAATCAGTAACATTCAGAAACCTTTGGCTTCCCCTCTTTCCTGGACACCCTCTGTTTCCACGTTCCGTCAATGTATTTATACACTTGTAGTCTTTTAATTGACGTCCTATTCTTTAGTCTTCTGCTTGGCTAGTAGATTTGGAGTAAGGTCATTTATGCCGTAGGAGGACTAGGCCCTCAATTCATACACACACACTTTCATGTTTATGTTGTTAATTTCATACTATGCTCATTGGTTATGGTTTTGTTGTTCAGGATCCTGGTGTTCTCTTCAGCTGGAAAGAAAGGGCTGGAAAGTCTTACCACATAGATAAGTCATGGGACAGGCACCTAGATTCCTGAGTCACTTTATGAAACAGAGCTACTCAGGAGAGACAACAGAATAGGAGTATCCACATTACCCTCAGATCAGTAAAAAGTGTCGTTTTACTTAAGGCACTGAGACTTTCAGACTTGCTCAGTGAGACAGCCCGTTTTGAATATCCCCAGTAAAGCTGCAACTGTTTCTCATTCCAGTTTCTCAGAGACCATCAAAGTTTGTTTCATTCAATAATCTACCTAGGTTATGTATCTGATGCTGCTTTTCACTTCTGTGTTTTATTTATCCAGATACTTTACTGTATCTTTGGCAACACCAATCAGATTCATCCTTTCCTATGACTCATTAACAAAGTTCCTTCATTCCAGTTCTCAGTTCCTTTTCTGGAGTACTATGATAAGATCCTGCAACCAGAATTTCCAAATCATGTGGAGTACTGGGTTACTCTTTGCATTTGGTTAACTGGGCTCCATAAGTTCCAGATAAGAGTACGTGAGCCTCTGTACTTGATGATATTTAACATGGATAAGCTCAGATAAGTAGCTAATCCACTAACTGTCCCAACCTGCAAATTGTCTTAATCCTTTCTAGAAAAGTTTCAAAATGACATGTAATTTCTCATGTTGAAAGTATACATTTTATCATCATAAGCTATTTAACATGCCTATAGTGATGGATAGCCCACTGCTGGTGTCTGTCTCTTGCGTTAATTTCAGTTATTCCAGATTGTTTCCTTTATGAACTGCAACAAACTCAACTCTGTATTCTCATTTCCATCATCATTAAAAATAGTCTTTTATAAGTAAAGGATCCTAATAGGCTAAGGGTACAGCTCAGCAGTAGAGTTCCTACTTAGATGTATGAGGACCTTGCTTCAAGCTACAGCACTGTCCCATAGGTAGGTAGGTAGGTAGGTAGGTAGGTAGGTAGGTAGGTAGATCGATTGATTGAGAGAGAGAGAGGATGATAGATGATAGATAGATAGATGATAGGTAGATGATAGGAATAGATAGATAAATAGATGATAGATGATAGATAGATGATAGATCAATGATAGATGATAGAGAGATAGATAGCAAAAAGGTAGATAGGTAAGTAGATAGATGGATATTATTCATAGAATTGTATATATTTTGTATTACATATAATGTTTAGAACTATGTAGTGACCTGTTCCTGCTACTGCTTACTTACATGCAAAATTTAAAAATGTTAATAAAGAGGCAATCAGGTATTTTATTTAAAATGAAACAAGATATTGATATTGAAACCCAATTTGTGTTTGATGTAGGCGGTTTCATTTTAATGTCTAGAGAAATGGTTCACATCTCGTTTCGGCTGGAGATTTTCAGAGTGCAGAATCCTAGGCTTGCTGATGGTGAGCCCAGGACCCTCCTATATTTTTTAACAATTACTTCAGATAATTCCGAAAGCAAATTGACTTAAGCACAACTGGTCATAGAGTAGCCCCAATTATATAATTAATAACTTTAACTTCTTGGTAAATAACTTGATGGAATAACTCTTGCATGAAAATGTTTGTCGCTTTCTATAGAATCACCAGTAGTCTGCGTAATTACTTTGTGGCATCTTTAATATCTTCCATACTATACTGAAGTCAGAAAAAATGAAATCAAATAGACATAAAATAAGATTCTGCCTCTGCCTCTCACTGAATCAATGACTAAAGGAAAGTTATTTCATGGTTTCAAGCATGTTTCCTCATTTGTGAACTGTAGATTGCAGCTGACTTTTAAAGTTTTGGTTATGTTTAAATGGCAAATTCTAGTAAATGTCATAGCAGAATCTGATGTGCAGAAAAGTTTCATAAATATTTGTTTCCATGAATATTTTTATATTCTTTCTTTTTTTGATCTTTTTGAGACAAGGTCTCCCTGTAGCCCCAGCTGGCCTGGAACTCACTGTGTAGACCAGGCTGGCCTTGAACTCACAGAGATCTGCCTGCCTCTGCCTGGGATTGAAGGCTTGCGTTATCATGCCCAGCCTATATTTTTATATTCTTTAAGAATTCCAAGCATATATACATTGGATTTTGGTCATCTTCACCCTCATTACCCTCTCTTCACCCTCCAACTCTACTGTTGCAATCCTCAAAATGTGCTCCTTCTACTTCGATAGTATTGGGGGGTGGGGGGCTGTGTGGCCCACTGAGTTTAATTAGGGTTGCTTGCATAAGCATGAACGGGTTTATTTACTGGAACAAGGACAACTTCTCAAGGCCTACATCAGTGAAAAAAAAAAAAAAAAACCCTTCTGCAGCAAATATTAATTGCCCATAAACTGTCAGGAAGGGGAAGGCCCTCACACACTCCGCCCCTGGTGCATAACAGCATGTCAATGAGCTCCTTCTCATGCAGTCAACCATAGCTGCAGTGGGTTCATAAGTCTGGCAGCTATGTCATGTGCAGACGTTCTGTCACAGCATTTCTCCAGCTCCTCTGGCTCTGAAATTCTGACAACGTACTCTGAGCCTTGGAGGGGGTGGCACAGATGACCTGCTTAGGGTCAAGGCCATGATCACCACTTTAACCAGTAGTAAGTTTCTGCATTAACCACCTCCCATTGAACAGGAGGCTGTTCTAACAGACTGAGAGCCTCACTAACCTATGGGTATAACTATAAGTATTTACTATACAGATTGACATTTTGCTGAACAACAAGAACAACAAAAAGTTGTAGGATCATACCTCGGGCTTATGATGTCCCCAACTATGGATTCTTACCAGGTTTAGGTACAAAATATGAGTTTCCCTCTGTGGAACAGGCTTTAACTCAAATCAGAAAGCTGTTGCTTATCCTCACACAGATTTGTCATTATTGCACCAGTGGACACATCCTGGCTGGAAGGTTGGTATTGTGGCTCATGGAGTCCACAAGTGGGTGGGGCTGTTGATGGCTTTTCTCTCCTAACAGCACACATTGAACCTTTCAGCACTATGAAAGCTGGCTAGAACATGACCTTTGTTTTAAAGTGTCAATGTCAAACAAAACATTTTAAGTGTGAGATGAAATTAAATACAAATGAAGCTTTTTGTCATCAAAAACACTTAAAATTACTTGAAATGTGACTTCTCTCAACAGTTTTATCTTTTTGCCTTCAAATCATTAACTTCTTTTTCTCTTACAAGTATTAATAAATAACAATTTCATGCCAAATGATAGAAAGAGGAATTATATTTTTATCTCATTCTGTATAATAATTCTCTAAACCTTAGTGGCATAATACAACAAATATTATTATATAACTATTGCTGAGGACTCCAACAGCAGCTCCGTAGTGCTTTGGATATGAGGGTTCCTAGAGCTATGTGGGGCTGCCAGCTGAAGCTGGGTCCCTTCAAAATCTATCTGCATTAGTTGATGCACTGTTAAGTTAGTCTAACCATGTAGCTTTTAGGAGGAGGACTCAGTCGCTCACTGGTCCTGGTAGGCAGCTCTGTTCCTCTTAATGTGGACTTTATACCATAGCCAGCATGTTCTTAAACCATTTAGGTAGCTCATTCAAAGCAAGCAAGAATTATGAAATTAAAATCATACTGCCAAAATCAGCAACAGTTCACATTGCCTCTTGCAGCCTAAGCTGGCATTCTTTCTAGAAATGTAATTATTTTAAAATTTTCTGGCTGTCTTGTTAGCCTTATTTTGCCAAAAGTCACACCAAAATATACAAGATTTTCTGTTAGACATTTGCTAAGAGTCACTTCCTTAAAACTTCTTAGCAACTACTTTTTATTTCTTTTTATTATGTGAAGGATTTGTGAGGTGTACTCTTGAAATCCTTAGAGGCCATTTTGTCTTAACAAAGATTTTACAGTCCTCATCTTGATTTCCTTTTTTCCTTTTTGAGAATGTTTCCTGGTGCTATTTCCCATCTGTAAGTGTTAAGAAATTCCCTAGCAGTAAGTTCCTTAAGAGTACTCTATCTTTCTCTTCTAACATTTTAAGAGAAAACCAAGTGACTTCAACACTTGGGCTCCAAAGCTCCATATCTGTACATCCCAGACCACTGGGCATATTTTCTACCTCCTAAACTTTCCTTTATCTTGCTCAAATTTTGCTACTTTATGAAATATCCCCTTTCCTCCAGTTTCCAATGGGATTTTATCATCTGTTTTCTGACCCTAAATACAGTCTTCTAAAGTATTATCATCTTTTACATAGTTTCTTCAAGGCTCTTACCAATTTTGGTGCCTTTTCCAAAATCATGGCAGCTGATAATCATTAATCAGATCCAAAATGGCTCCCAAGTTTCACACTTTCCTGTTGGAGCCTGATGCTGAGTCACTTCTGGGTAGCAAGATTTGTTATTAGTTGTGACTGAGACTTGGAAGTTACACTTGTCATTTTGGTTACATTATATTTGTTAGAAGAGGCATATTCATGTGGCCCACACAGTAGGGAGGGGGATCTAAGCTCACTCTTGGGGGGAGAAGTATCAAAGTATTTGATTTGTGATCAAATTATAAAACACCAGAGGAGCAGGATATTAATAATGTATGTCCTTTTACTTCAAGGCTCTCATAAGTAGACAAATACATAAAGTACCAAATACATAAATAAGCCTGATACAATATGAAATCCTCTATAATGGATTTATTTGTAACACTTTTAGATCCATACAGTGTAACATAAATGTCACTTGCATAAGTTGGTAAACTTTAAGGGTGAGTAGTGAGTCACAATTCAAAGAAGTTGGGAAAAGGTATTCTATACAGAGAGGACTTCAAGGGAGCTCAGGGACACATGAAAAATATGGCCAGTATGTACAATGGTGTTACTGGCCCACGACTGACAGAGGCATGAAAACATGGAGGTGCTGTGGGGCAAGGTTGTGGACTCTGTCCACCCGTGAGAACTGCATGTCCGATAAGGAGTTTGGAGTCAGAGCTCAAAGACTGATTTTGTGAACTTGTGTCCTGGAAATTTCATACTTTATTACATAATGGTTATGATCTTCCATGCTATTCCATGGTTTCATGTGGAGTTCATAATCTAAGGGACAGATTTGGGAATGACTTTTATGAATGGACATAATCTGGACTAAGGACTTCCATTTGTTGCCAGCAAAACCATATGTTCTATGTCTTGTGACAATTTGGATCCACCCAAAAGAGAATGAGAGTAAGTATAGCTGAGAATTAAAATATCAGAGCACTGAAATGCATCACACCCATCTCCATTTTGTACACAGTGGGGATTGGGAAGGACGTGTGATGGTTGGAGATATTCTAGAAGGACGTGTAAAAAGGCCCGATGGTCTGTTAAGGTTAGGGTGGGGAAAAGCTTGTACGTCCCCCAATTGAAGCTGGAGAAACTATTTTGAATAGAATTATGGATGGAGCCCGGCTCAAGGACACAGTTCTGTGGACAGAGGTCCATCAGGACAGCTCCATCAGCACAGTTCCAGGAGACAGACAGTTACAAGCGAGATCCAGGGGAGCAAATGTCCTCTGAGATCAGGCCCACTCCTAAAATCTAAATTTAAGTTAGGCTATTTGTTCAGGTAATTATAATGTTGGAATGGTAATGCCATATTGGACTTAGGAAAGTGTTGAGGTGCTGTGGGGCAGGGCTCCAGCTGCTGTCCATTTGTTAAGAGAACTGCACGCCTGAACTAAGAACTCAAAGATTGGTTTTATGATCATGTTTCCCTGAAATTTCAGATTTTATTACAAAGTGGATGTGACATTTCACACCATTCCAAGGTAAATTTGCATTTTCTTTTAAATTTAAATTTAAATCTTTTAAAAGTAATTCCGGTGTAAATCTGCCATTTCTGGAATGGCTGTGACTGACTGCTCTGCTTTCATGTCAAGTTCACCATCCAAGGGGCAGACATTCCTGGGCATGGCCAGTGATACTGAGAGCTAGTGAGTTGTTTTTGAGGGAATGGCATAATCGGATATGTATTTTGGATATAATTAGGACTATACTCTGCATTTTGAGTGATTAGGTAGGAAAGCTATTATAAAAGATGATTGATACTTAAGCTGGTAACTTGAAGAAACGGCACAGAAAGAGTTTATAGATTCCCTGGAATTAACTGAATTATTCATGTTTCATAAAATCTTTGTTTCCACACTGGCTCATGTAATTATTTGTACAGACACAATTTTCCTCTGGGAGCCAATCTTCCTCTACCTGGTCCACATTGGAACCGTCACATTGGACAGAGCTTTGGAAGACAATTTAAGTCAGAGATCAGTCAAAGCATCCTCAAATAGAGAATCTATTTCATTTTTCAGTGATGACTATATATTTCCATAGCAAGACCAGAAGCAGTCTAATTAGATGAAAATTTATTTAGCCAGAAAATCTAAATTGAAAGGGTATAATTTATAACATTAAATTTGTTGTGCTGAAGAGGAGAGAAGTTGGTTTTCAGATTATATGTACCTAATTTCCCACACCAATGATGCACAGCTAAATTTTTACAGAAAGAAAATAAACAAAATTCCAGCACTCTATTTCAATAAAAATTGAATTTTTTTTTCAAATAAAATCATAGTATACATTAATGTCATACAAAACTGGTCTTCTTTGAATCCCTGTGCCTTGAACATCAGCAGTTTACTGCTTGGTCTAGAAGAACTGGGGAAGAAAGTATAAAACCAGCTCACTTTCTGGGGAACGGAGAGGAAATGGAGCACAACAATTTAAATCCTGTTTTTTTTGTTGTTGTTGTTGTTGGATTTTTTGAGACAGGATCTCCTTGTAGCCCAAGCTGTCCTGGAACTCACTATGTAGACCAGGCAGGCCTTGAACTCACAGAGATCCACCTGTCTCTGCCTCCCAAATGCTGGGATTAAAGATTAAAGGTGTGTGCCACCACACCTGGCTAAATCCTGTTTTTGAAGACAGCAATATAATAGTGTAAACTGAGAACATAGGAAGTATTTAAATGCCTTACTTATCTTCCATTAACAGCCAATTAGCTTGGGGAGAAATTTATGGAAGGTATGGGGGGAATTGTCAGGATGTTCACCACAAGTGGATGAAGACTAAAAATGATCTCCCTGACAACCTGCCTCCTACTCCCCAAATCTGCATGTGATCTAGCTTTTCCTTCGTTAAGTAGATGCCAGAAAGAAAAGAAGGGAGGAGAGAATGAAAACTTAGAACGTAGTATTTGGAAAAGGTCACTTGATGAGGAGTACCAACTTTAGCATAATTTAAAAGGAAATTATTGAAACTAAGCCAAAGAAATATCTTTCCAATATTATTGGCTTAAAACCCTAATTAAAGTCAGAAAAGGAAAATAATGCTGGCCTTACACAAGCCTTTTATAAAAGAGTAGTGTAGCCCATGAAGAAGGTGTCATATGAACAGGTACATTGGCACTGTTCTAGAATTCCATGTCAACACAGTTTTTACTTGGTGAGCACTGAAAGAGTGAGTCAGAGAAGGGAAGAAGACTGTTTCCTACTGTAATAAAGCCTGATGTTCCATCTAAGGTAGTGTCCCAGGTCCTTTCTACTGCTGTAAAAAAACACCGACCAAAAGCAAGTTGGGTAGGAAAGAGTTTATTTCAGCTCGTAAATCTCAAGTCATAATCCATCACTGAGGGAATTCAGGGCAGGATGTCGGAGGCAGAACAGGAGCACAGAGACAGGAATGAAACACAGGCCATGGAAGAATGCTGCTTATTGGCCTGTTCCTCTAGCCTGTGGTCAGCCTGCTGTCTTATATAACACATGCCCACCTGCTCAGGGGTGGCACCACCTACAGTGGATTGAGCCTTCCCACATCACTCAACAATCAAGAAAATGCCTCACAGACATGCCCACGGGCCAGTCAAATAGAGACATCTCTCTATCTGAGGTTTCCCCTTCCCAAATATGTCACATTGACAGCTGCAGCCATTTAGCACAGGTGGGGTTTCCAAAACTGTGCAGCAGGGTATATATGACATGATACACACCTGTCATGGGCCCGTGTACCTGGAATTCTCTCCTACCCTTTTTGCAGAAGGTGTTGCTAGAAGTCAGGAAGTCAGGTGCTTAACTGAGGCTTTGAGAGCGCTGACTTCTTCAGGGCTGTTTAGGAGGGTGGAGCTTGACTCAGATATTGGAGGTTCCAATTCCGGCGTGGCTCATTACCAACGTGTTCTTCAAGTCACGTGAAACATTAAGGGAATGACTTAATTTTTTAATAAACATTTATTTTGATGCAGTTATAGATTCACAAGAAGTTGCAGATGAAGGTACAGAAAGGCCTAGTTTACCACGTATTCTTCCTCCTCCACTACCTGCTTCTTAGGTAGCCACAGAATTTTATCAAGATTCATCAAATAATATTTGGTATCATGCAGAACTTATTCACATTTCATCAGTATATTGGCATCAAATTGTACATTGTGTATTAATG
>NW_008352126.1:1470210-1503494 GCF_000622305.1 Nannospalax galili
ATGACATCCACTCTTCAAAGAAGACCATCATACAGGAGATGCAGAGCTGCGGGTATAAAGCATTACCGAGGAGTCCCAGGTGCTGTCCAACCAGATCCCTGTCCAGCACCTTTCACTCTAATCCTATTCCTTGACAATTACTAATCTTTTTCCTGTTGCAAAATTGTTTGGGGACTATTGGGATCACAGAGAATTTATGATGTGGCTAATTCATTCAGTGTAAGTTCTTTGAGATTTACCCAGGCAATAGAATTGAATAAATAGTGTGATCCTTTTTATTTCTCAGTAGCATTCCATGGACAGGGCATACCACAGCTTTTCTAAACATCCACCCTTTAAAGTATATTTGAATAGTTCAGACATATTACATATGAAATTGCTCAGAATACATTTTTGTAAAAGTCTTTGCACAGCAATAGTGTTAATTTCTCTGAGATAAATGACCAATAGTGTAGCTTCTGTGTCTAATGGTCAAACCGTCTTTAATATTACAAGAAACCTCAAAACTAGTGTGAATGATTAACTTCCTCTCTGCTCATATCAGCACTTGTTTGTTGTTTCTTCAGCTGTTCGTTTTGAATAGGTGTATAGCAGTAACTCACTTTTAAAAAGCTTGTTTTATTTATTTATTTTTATTTTGTATGTATGAATATTATGCCTGCATGTAAGTTCACCTGTGTCATGCAATGTCCTCCAAGGACAGAAGAAGGCATCGGATCCATTGGAACTGAAGTTAGAGAAGGTTGTTAGCTGCCATGTGGGTGCTGGGATTTGACCCAGGTTTCTTGCAAGGACAGTTAGTGCTCTTGAAGCACTAAACCATCTTTCTAGATCCCTTAAAAATGTTTAAATTGCATTTTTTCTATTTTCTGTGTGTCTCGGTGCTTGTGGGTGGCACATGTGACATCCCTTGTGTGTGGAGGACTGAGACACCTGGCAGGGTCAATTTTCTCTACCACCACCATGTGGGTCATGGGGACTGACTGTGGTTAGGATTGGTTACCCCCGAGCCATCTCAGTGACCAGCAACATCTCATTGTGAATACAGTTACATTTCCCCAGAGGCCACTGTGGATGGACATTTCTATGTGCCTATTTGATAGTTGTATATCTTCTTTTGTGAATTATTTATGCTGCTTCGCTAATTTTATAATTGAATTATTTATTTGCAGTGTTGAATGATGAGAGTTTTACATATACTATAGATAAAAGTTCTTAAATAACAATGTAATTTTCAAATAGTTCTTCCCACCTATCCTTTTGTTCTTTTCCTCCACTTCATAAGGCTTCTATCAGAACAAAATGTTCTATATTTCACGAGATCCCATTTCTTACACTTTTTCATTTATCGATGTGTTCGGGGTCAAGTCAGCCCTTTCACTCTGTGCTAAGTTGTGTAGAGCTTTCTGTTTTCTCCAAAAACTAATAATTTTGTATTTTAACCTGTTGCTTGCATGTCTTTGTCTAGTTGAGGAAATTTCCTACTATTCCTAGTTGGTTATAACTTATGTTTATCATCAGTGGTCTTGATTTCTGTCAAATACCATTTCTTCATCCACTGAAATGATAATGTTGGCTTCTGTAGGACATCCAGACTTGTGGAGTTAATTCTACTCAGTTGCAGCACTTTAAAAAAAAAAAAAACAGTAAGATTTATTTTCAAACACTTTTCTTGATGGAGTTTTTGCCTATAGAATTATGAAATAGTGATTTTTTGCTATCTAAACTTTTTATTAAGACAGGGTCTCATTGTGTCCCCAGCACATGTATTCTATAGTTATTTACTTTCATATGGCAGACAAAAGAAGTCAGAGTTATATGTTCTGAAACTTTCTCCAAACTCCAAGTTATATGACCTCATAGCATCTTCTGGCAATTTCCATCATGTTGAATTTGATACCTAATGCCAAAACACAACCCTGAGTGTTATATTTGTAAATAGTGAAATTCTAAAAGATCAAAATTCATAAAGTCTAAAATATAGAAGGCCAAAACCTCCAAACTGTTCTGACCAGAAAAAATATAGAAAGCTTATTTGAGACATTAATACAAGAATCTTTAAAGGATATTTGTTTTAGAACAGTATTAAAAACATGAAAGGATACTTCATTAAACTTTCTATAATAGCTCAAAGTGCACAATCACAGTATACATGTTTATGTGAGCAAAAACACTCAACTCCATAACAGCAATGAGGACAGATAACTCTAAGCAGATGAACTGAGCTCCTTCACCAAAATATTATAAAAGACTCTCTAATCATGTATGAGCACAGTTGGAAATCCTGTATAACCAGCTTTTTAAAACATTTTTTTCATTTTATGTGTATGCATGTATTGCCTGCATGTAGGTAAGTGCATCCATATCGTACAATGCCCTGGGGGTCAGAAGAGGCTGTCGGATCCCCTTCAACAGGAGTTATGAACAGTTGTTAGCTGCCATGTAGGTGCTAGGATTCAAACCCGGGTCTTCTGCAACAACAGTCAGTGTTCTTAACTGATAAGCCATCTCTCCAGCCCCCTTAACCAACTTTATAATTGTATTTATCTGAAAGTGTTGAACACTGACATTTTTGACACTGTCAGTCAAAGTCTCTGAAATGTCAGCAGTGCATATGCCTTCCTCTAGAGCCTAAGTCTCAAGAAATATTCTTTCACAAAAGTAGGTGTCCCAAAAGGGGATACCGTCATTCATAAAGTTTCAATGTTTTCATGCACACTCATACTTACAAATACAGTCAATATTTTTTAAAAAGCAAGAAAGTGCTTAAGACAAATCAGAGCTCTCTGAAGATCTTCACACAATTTGTAACTTCAAGATAAATTAAAGTTTCAAATTTGTAGGAAATGTAACACATAGATTAGAGAATTATAAAAACTTGTGTTGAAAATTTTAAACACCAGGGAAAGAGTAAAATAATACAGAGGGGGAAAAATAAACAGAATCTAAAAACCAAATACAACATGTGGCAAATGTATTCCTCAGGGGACTATGGGTAGCTGTGCAAAGAAGATACAGAAATGTCCAGTTTTCACCAGCATCTTACCGATATTTGGAAGTCTTGCACTGTAGTGATAGAGGGATACTTTTCTTTTAGAGCATGATCCTCATCAGAAAGCATGTTCACATTCACATCTAAATGGTGCTGCTCTTTTTGAAATTCTGCTCTGATTTGATACATACCAATAAGAACATCCTCGTGTCTTGGGCTTTGTGATTTTACAAATTGCAGAAAATCCATTGCATATATATTCCTGAATGGACTATGGACTTTGCAGAAACAATCGTGATCTAATGGCCATCTTGTTGCCTGCTTTAATTTCACACCACCCAATAACTTTTATGCCTTCTTTAGGAAAAAAGGATCTTAGTTTTTTAAAAGCTCTGAAAAATGTGATGGGAGATATGAGAGGTGTTGGAGGGAAGGGAATGGGCGTGGAGTTGCTCAAAACACCTTATATGAATATATGAAATTCTCAATAATTTTTTTTAAAGATCTTGGAGTTTCCTGAACTGGACTGAATGTCACTAAAGACAAATGTCACATTTTAAACTATTTGTGTGTGTGTGTGTGTGTGTGTGTGTGTGTGTGTGTGTATGTGTGTGTTTGCCTCATCATGTGGCCAAGCAACTCATCTAGATTTTCTAAAAATGCATTGGGCAGAAAAGAAAAAGAAAAACAAACTTTATTGTAAACACCTTCATATTTATTATAGAAGTATTCATCCTAATTCCAAATCTGCCATTATGGCATAAGGATTTCATTGGAATTCATTCTCTTCTATAAAGACAGAGTATAAAGGCTCTAGTCGGGGGAGGCTATGGGAGGGTTCCATCTGGGAAGTGGGCATATAGATGAATAAGATTGTTTGGGATGTTCTGTGTGATATACACAAACACAAATAATCAACAAATTAAAAAATGAGTATTTGAGGAGGAAGTATAAAAATGCTCATCATGTTAAGTAGTATAGACGATAAACATCACCATTGAAATCTTCCCAATGACTTTTTATCCATACACAGTTGCCAAGGATCTGAGTGCAACCGACCATGATTAGTAATAATGAGATACACACAGATTAGAGACGCATGCGCCAACATCTCAGTAGCAAAAATAATGAGTCTTTCTGTAAGAAACAGTATAGTTTAAAACGAAATGGAGGTCTTTTTTAAAGGTTAAAAATCCGTTCAATTTTACGTCTTACAGGGCTTATACTGAGTTCAATATTTTCTAACTGTATTAATCAATTTTGTGTCTTACAGGGTTTATACTGAGTTCAATATTGTATAACTGTATTAATTCAACTGTGGCTCTGGAAATTGTTATGTTAAAGCTGTAATGAAATGCTACTTCTAAAAAATAAAAAATATATATAAAATGCTACCTTCTTTCCAATAATTAAAACATTAAAGGAAGGTAAGTTCTAGCAATTTTATATCCAACAAAGACATAAATTGTATATATTTGATTAAAAGAAGAGCTTGAGGGCTGTTTTGAATCAGTCCCTAGCAGCCAAAGTGAACCTGTGCTAATTTCTCTGTTTGATTTAGTGGCACAAACTAGTATTTTTCCACAATCAACTCCATAAGCATGTGTGGTTCACTATTCAGTGTGCTTTGGAATTCCAGAGCAACTGCTATATCAGAAAATGTCTGGTGTGTGTTGTTACTGAGCTTTTGAATTCTTTCAAAGGTCATTTCTGAGGACAAACATGTAACCATGTGTTCATGGGTAAGAGGTATTCGCCTGCCTTTAATCCCAGCACTCACTCGGGAGGCAGAGGCAGGTGGATCTCTGTGAGTTCAAGACCAGCTTGGTCTACATAGTGAGTTCCAGTACAGCTGGGGCTACATGGGAGACTCTGTCTCAAAAAAACCAAAAAAAAAAAAAAAAAAAGGAAAAAGAAAAAAGAAAAGATGGGCATGGCACTGACCTTAATCACAAATTTCTTCCCCCATCTTTTTTGTTTCAAAGTCTTTTTATGGAGTCCTGAATGCCCATGAACTCAAGACCCTCTAGTCACAGTCTCTGGAGTGCAGGATTCTAGGAGTGTGCCAATATAATCTGCCATCCCCCATGAAGGGAATCACGGGTTTTAAGAGTTGGACTTTTGGTATTTCAATAGCCTAGATTTTAACCTCTCAGGACTGTGATGTTTAAAATTTCAATCTTTGGCTATTTCAGACTTTAGGATTTAGAATATGGGGATTCTTACCCTTCAGAGTTAACATTTGGAATTATGATTTTAGGGCTGTGTATTCACAATATGACCAACACTGGTCTCAGGTCATAATTTCTCTTTTCCTCTCCATCATTACCACAAGTAGGGCTGCACAGAAAGGGAGCAATCATTTAAAATATATACTGTAGAACTACCAACATAAACTATCCAATTCTGAGAGATTCATATGAGAATATTCAAACAGAAAACAGACTGCCAGGAGAGGACCACAGAACTTGAGACTTGAGACCCTTGTTATTAAAAGTTTGCCCTTGGCTCAGCAACATCAGCATCCAGCGTGAGCTAATTAGAAACACCAGCCCTCAGCCTCTGGCTCAAATACTGAATCAGAGTTTCCATTTTAATAGAATCCCCATGTGATTCCTGTGCACATCAATGATTAAGAAAAACAAGTAACAGGAATGTGAATGTGTGCATGTACATGCATACACCTGTGTGTGTGTGTGTGTGTGTGTGTGTGTGTGTGTGTGTGTGTATGTGCGCATGTCACTACTTTTTTTTTTTCAGTTTGATTCTGGCAACCATGGTATTGCCAAATGTGCGCGTGTCACTACTTTTTTTTTTTTTCAGTTTGATTCTGGCAACCATGGTATTGCCAATTTAGCTTACAAAGAAAACAAGAAACGAGATGATTAGCTGATGAATTTAATGTCAAATTGTTTAGTCTTCATTTCTCTCTCTCTCTCTCTCTCTCTCTCTCTCTATCTCTCTCTCTCTATCTCTCTCTCTCTCTCCTCTCTGCTTCCTCTGCCAGCTTGAAGATGTGAGTGCTCAGCTTTCTGCTCTGGCTACCTCCCGCCATGACTCCCGCACCATGATGGACTCTTACCCTCTGGAACTCTAAGTACAATGAGCTCTCCCTTCTATACGTTGTCTTGGTCATGGTATTTTATACCCTCTCTTACTGGGGAGTTAGATTTATGATGGCCAAAATAAATACCATTTATAGCTTAAGTGATAGTGAACCCTGAACTTATCAATTTACATGTGGATTAAATTATTTGGCATCTCTATATCCTCAGACACACGAACAAAGGCAAAAAAGCTAATTAAAGTAGTCTGCATTTTTGAGATTATAAATGGCATTAATAAATGACAAATTCACAATTGTCCTCCATTTATATTTTTATTCTTTTCATGAATAAGAGATAATAAGGAGAAATAGCAGAAGTTTGAGTGTCTGGAAATTAGGAAAAGAAGTGTGGGGCTAAGACACCAACATATATGTCCAAATTTTCACAATATTCACCTGAGTATCTTGTCCTGAAAGATCCTCAATTAAATTTATGAATCGTTAGTCACATTTTGTAAAGCAGTTACAATTAAAATTATGAATATAAAAAGTCACAGAATATTTTGTGTGGTGGTTTTTACTACCGCATTTTATTTCATTTCAATTATAAATTTTACCTCATTAAAATTGATGTTTTTCTCAGGTTTTCTTGGATCTCTCAATAATGTTTCTTTGTAAAAGTCTTTTATTGCATCATTTATTTATTTGTGTGTGCTCTGTGTGTATGAATATATGCACGTGTTGCTTGTAGGAAGGTCAGAGAATGATGTGGGGAACTCGTCTTTCCTTTCATCATGTTGGTTCCAGGAATGGAACTCAGGATGTCCGACTTGGCAGGTGTCTAACCACTGAGCCAATACACTGCCACTGGTATTTGTCCTTTAATGCTAATCTCATAGTGGTCATTTTAGAAGGGGACAGTTAGAACATCAAAGCCCCCCTAACACCTTAATCCAGTCTCTGTAGGGAATTAACTGAATGAATACTCCATGCCTCTTCTGTACTGTTTGTATGTAAAGAAAGGTATAGAGTTAAAATTTTTAACTGAGGCATTTAAATAGAACTCTTCCTCTGCAAATTCAAGTATTATGTTTTTAAATTTTATTTTCTGTTCAAGTTTTAAACTGTCTAACTCTAACTACTCTGTCAACAAATGACCCTGAAAATATTTGTGAGTCACTATCACTTAGCATTTCCCACTACAACCTCAAAAACATGCTGGGTGTTGATGGGATTTTAATACTAATGATAGCAGCTTTTCGGTCCTGCAGGGAATCAAAATCCTACATCTAACTCCCATCCTGTGGCAGTTTTCTTCTTTAACTAACACAAGCCACTTATTCCTGTCCCTGCAGACTCTCATTTAGACAAACTAGCTTTTCTTGAGGACAATGTATGAATTGAGAGCTGCACCAGGAGCACTCTTCTGATTCATGTATCCTTATTTAAAAGCACAGCTTGCAGCAAAAACAAAATGTGACAACGACATGTTGATGTGATACAAATGTGCTGAATTTAACACTCTTATAAAGCTGCTCATTTGGGTTTTCATAACTCTGTTCCTGATTTTTATAACTTAGCACCGAGTTCCTTAAGTTTTTTTATATGCCCCTGCTCCGCACACCCATTTTCCTACTGGCACTACGTCATTGTTTTTAAATCAGTGAAAACGTTTTTGCTTTATGCTTTAGTGCAGGTCTGCACAGAATAGCATGATCATAGAGATCACAGAATCTTGCAAAAAACAATAGTGATCATGTTGCTGGAAAGGCAAGCAGATTTCACACTCGTCCCACAGGTAAGAAGCTGTCTGCGTGGATGAGGAGGCCGGCCCTAACTGACAAAAAACAATAGTGATCATGTTGCTGGAAAGGCAAGCAGATTTCACACTCAACGTCCCACAGGTAAGAAGCTGTCTGCGTGGATGAGGAGGCCGGCCCTAACTGCACCTGGCGTTCCCTCTGCTGATGAGAACAAGGAACAGGGAGAATTGTTGATATTGAGTACTTTTGTTTCTCTCTCTCTCTCTCTCTCTCTCTCTCTCTCTCTCTCTCTTCTCTCTCTCTCTCTCTCTCCCTCTCCCTCTCCCCCCCTCCCCCCCCCCCCCTCTGACATGGTCTCCTCAACTGGCCCTGGAACTCCCTTAGTACACGAGGCTGATTTCACAAAAATCCACCTGCCTCTGCCTCTGCCTCCTGAGTGCTGGGATAAAAGGCTTATGCCACCATGCTCAGCAAACGTTGAGAGTTTTTTGTACCTTCACTGCCTAGTTCGATTTCCTTATTACTGACATAACAGTATAGTTCCTTTCCTGAACAATTGCTACTGTAATATTTGGACATTTAAGCTTCTTCTCTAAGAAACTTAGAGAAGTATCACGAATTCTGAATATTTTTATCCAAAGAAATACTATATGTTTAGGAAAATAGGCATACCATTTTTAAATATTATACACTGCATATGTCTATCAAAATATAATTTAGTGTCCCAATAATATGTACAAATTATATTTAATGCATGACATAATGTCTGTGTTTGTGAGTGAGGCACTATGATGGTTCATATTGATGTTCAGTTTGATCAGATTAAGAAGCATCTAGGGGATTAGTTTAGAATACCTTTTGATAGGTCTGCAAGGCTGCTTCCAGAAACTAGGCACTAATCAATGCACTGACATCTTGATGAGTAGTAATATAATGGCATTATGGAGAGGTGGAGAAAGGTAGGATTTAGTGTCCGTGTGGAGGAAACGGATCACCAGAGACATGTTCCTGAAGACATAAAACCTTTCCTTGGTCTTCTCCTATATCCTCTCTGCCCTCTGCTTCCTGTCCACCAAAACTGAAGAAGATTCTGGGCTATATGCTCCTGCGACCATAATGTTCTGCCCAGAGCCTCAGGCCAGTTGAATAGGAACTGAATTTTCTGAAACCAAAATAAACTTTTCTTTCTTTAAATTGTTCTGTTGGGTATCTTCATCACAGAGACTCAGAAACAAACTGTATAACCTTAATGTAGTTCCTTAAGTTTACACATCTGACGGTTCATCTTAATTTCCATTTATGTATTTTTTATTATGATAACTCCATGGCAACAATATGCTCTCATAACCAAAACATCTTTTAGATATTTTTCACTAATCAGCCAGATCAGACTTCTAACCTCTTGGATTTTGGCCAAGCAAATAAAATGATCAAGCAATCTGCTATAATTTGATAAAAAGTTTCCATACAAAAGCAATATAAGATTTCTCTTTTATGTGCATGTATCTGTTTATTGCTAAAATTTAGCTGTATGCTATTTACTCATCACCACTAAGTCCACTATTGCATTTATCTTGATAAGTGATTAGTTTACAGAAATAAACTAACCATATCCAACTTACTTAAACGTAAAAACAACTTGTTCAGGATTCATGCTTACCTAGGTTTAGTAGGACTGAGTTCCTTCTGCTTCATGAAGACTTCAAGGATCTAGGCTTGCAGCTCCTCTATCACTAGGGATGGCTGGCCCACCATATCCCTTTCCCTGTCTATCACATCACCACTCTTCACAAACCACAGTCCAGATCTTGGTCTAGAGGTCTGTCTCACGATAAGAGTTGGGATAAAAATGAGTATTTGGTATGTAAACATCTTCTTATCTTGTTTGTGGGTTATCTCTCATCTATCTGCTTCCCATATTCAATTCCATTGCCTATATTTGTTTCATTAAAGTCCAGACAAGAGTTTGAGTTGCAGATTGCTTTCTGTTCTGTTTGATAAATTTCTCCCTTTAAATCCAGTTCAAGAATACTTTAAGTAGGAAGTATTTCAAGCTACATTGTTCTGAGTACTTTAATATCCAATGTGTTTAAACAGTAAAAAAAAAAAAAAAAGCCTCTTTTTCATGTATCCACACCCATCTGTTCACTTTCCATATGTGTTTTCCCAAATCTTAACATGCAACACTAATGTGTGACTACTCCACACGTGCTCCCAAACAGATTTGTTCACTATTCTATTCACTGATTCACTAATTAATTGACATTAACAAGTAGTCAAAATTTCATTCCTGTGTCCCTTGATTCTTCATGGCTTAGCTGAACTTAGAAGCCGTGTATTTAGCATCAAATGTGTGCTAGACGGTGAGATGATGTCAGCTCAGTTTTTACAAAGTATCTCTAAAAATGAAGGTGAATACAAATTAAGAAAAGGGGAGTAGAAATTAAGAAAGGATGGTTGAGTTAACACCTATTTTGTCGTCCAATGAGCTTCCAGCAAGTCAAAATAATATAACTTTCTGAGTCATTAACCATAAAAATTAAAAGGAAAATTAACTTTGTGAAAGCTGTAAAGCGTTTGAATGAGTAGACATGAACAACTGAGATAAGAAATCTAAGAGACTTAAGTAGACAAAAATTCAACTTAGAACCAATTGACTTTTCACACGGGATCATCTGTCTCACTAGACAATCCTGTGGCTAGGGTAAGACAGCTACACAGAGACAGGCGAGATGAAAAGCAATGGAAGCATCGCTCCAGGATCCAAATCCCGCATTTTATTTTGTTCAGCAGGTATTTTCTCCTCCTCTGTTTCTAAAAATTACTAAAGGTTGATTCTGGGGATGCAGAAGTAACAGGCTTTCATTACAAGCAAACCAAGTGCAAACATTCAAACAGAAGCGTGCAAGCACACAGATAACCAAAGGAGCGCGAAGCATCACGGGGAACCTTTTACTTACTGTGATAGCGGGTTTAATTGTCAACTGGACAGAACCTGTAATCACCTGGGGAGAGAGTGTCAATGAGGGACTGTCTAGATCAGGTTGCTGTGTGTAGATCAGATAACTGTGTGAGATCCTATTGACTTTTGTCCATTCTCTGGTTTCTGGCCTTGTTGGTGTAAAGGTGGAGCAGTGCGCTGAGTACTGGGCTTGCATACACTCACCACCTCTTGTCTTGACTATGATGTGACCAGCTGTTTCAAGTTCCTGTCTTGACTTTCCTATAGTGATGGACTGTAAACTGAAATGATGAGGTAGAATAAATCCTTTCGCTCCTAAGTTGCTTTGTGGCAGGGTTCTTTATCTCAGCAACAGACATTAATCTAGAACTCCATAATATGTACAACTGGCCTTGACACTGTAAAAGTACACTCAAAGAGTGCTTTGTGAGCCGTCTTGGTAGCAGAAGAGAGGGGAAAAATGAAAAGGAAATAGCATGGGGAAGGGAAGAGAACGGAGGGGGGATGGGGGGAGAGGGGAGGGAAGGGGAAGTCTTAGATGTCCGCTTAGATCACACAGAGAAAGTCACGACTCCATTCATGTGCTCAGCACTTCTCACAGGCTTCCTTGTCTTACAGGTTTTTATATAAATCAGGATGACCAAAAAGTTTTCAAGGTACTAACGTGAAATATGACATCTTAAATGAATGAAAAGAAAGAAGACACTTGGGAATGAAATGAGTGTGCACTGAGGAACAAAGGGGGAGTAGAGCGCCCACTAGGACCTTACAATAAGGCACAGCACTTACGGAATAACTGTTGCAGTTTCTTTTCAGTTGCTGTGTCAAAATGCTCTGACCAATACCAACTTGGGGAGGAAAGGGTTTATTTTATCTTACATCTCCTGGGTCACAGTTCATCACTGAGGGACCCCAAGGTAGAAACTCAAAACAGGAACCTGGAAGCAGGAGCTGGAGCACAGGCCATGGAGGAACCTGGCTTACTGGCTTGCTCCCCTGGCCCCTGCTCAGCCCACTTTCTTATGCAACACAGGCCCACCTGACCAGGGGTGGCACCACCCACCGAGGGCTGGGCCCTCCCACATCACTCAACAGTTGAGAAGATGCCCCACAGACATGGCCACAGGCCAGTCCATTGGAGGAAATTCCCCACATGAGGCTCCCTCAACCCAGATGTGCCAAGTTGACACTAAAGCTATCCAGCACAATAAGGAGGGGCTCTCTGACAAAGAAACACTTGCAGAATTTAAAAGGAGCTTGAAGACATGTACATTTTAATTGCCAAAGCTGGAAAGACAGAAAGTGTCAGAATAAAATGGTAAGAACGTTTTCCGTGTACTGCAACGGAGACTTATTCATTTATTTTTTGAACTTGGTATCAGCCATACATGCGGAAATAACACATATTTCATAAGTAGAGAGAAAATATATTCCAAAAAACCAAAAACTATCATAGAATCTCATTATCTAAAGTCTTGACTTGACTTTCAAAATTAAAACAAAACGTACAAAACATAGAAACAATTGTTACAGAGAAACAATTACAATGAAGTGCTTTGTTTCAAAATAAACCTAGAGAAATGCTCAATTCTTTTTCTGTGTGTTCAAATGTAACTGATAACAGGCTAGCAGATGTCTCATGTATGGCATGCTCTCGTGAGTCTGCTTTGGCCTCTCTTTCTGACTGGGCTTAGCAACAGAATTTATTCATCCTTCCCGTGATGATACAACCACATTAAAATTCCCTCAGAAACGGAGTCACTAATTCTTTTTGATGCCTGCAATTTCTTGTGACTTGTGAGAAACAGGCTCCATGCCTTGACACCTTTGTTTCAATGTTTTCTCAACATGGCCATTTGTCACATAGCTGTAGTTAGCACTCCCTCCTTAAAATAACAGTCTTCCCAGCTTCCATTTTAAGTTTTATACTATATCCAATCAAGGAACATTTTTTAACCATTTTAAATTTGTTTTGTATGACTACAAGTTTCCTTCTCACTTTTTAAATTTTGTATTGCGCTTTTGTACATTCATACAACAGTTCTTAACCCAACTTTGATGCCCTTCCCATCCATGCCCCTCAACCCACCACCAGACCTCATGTATTTCTCAATACATGTTAAGTCCTATCCAGTCAATCATTTGTATCCAGATGTCCTTTGGTGCAGATTCATCCCCTGCAGTCTAGTCAGTTTATCTAGAGATTGATGGTAAGGCCTGCTGTCTCTCACCCAGTAGTAATCTGTATCAAATATTTCCCAGACTAAGGCCAACTGACTACTCATTTCCTGCCCTCCTTTCTGGGCCCTTGTCTGATTAAGTTGGCATGGGTCCCGTGCTCGATGCCACCATTGTTGCAAGGTCACATATGCAAGTTTCCAGTGGCCTAAAAGCCTCTGTTTCCCTATGTTCATGGACCATTCCTGGCTCTTACCATCTTTCGAAGTCCTCTTCTGTAATTGGCTATGAGCCATGGGTGGGAGAGGTTTGATACAGGAGTCCTGTCCAGGGACACACACTCTGCAGTCTCATGTTCTTTAAAAGTTGGCCACTTGTGGTCTTTTGTGTGCATCGTGCCCTGTTGCATAAAGAATCTTCACTGGTGAGTATTGAGGCATGTCCTGGTATTCTCTCCACACCCCGTTCCACTGTGTTCCCTGAGCCTTAGGTGTAGAGCTCCACTGTAGATGTCAGCTAGAGAGATGTATGTTCTCTGTGTCTGACCAGTTGTGGGATTCTGCAGTAGCCTCCATCTGTTTCAAAAAAGAAGATTCTTTGATGAGTGGTGTACGGAATACTTGTCTGTAAATACGAGAATTTATATTTAGCATATGGTAAGAAATTTCATTTGCCTAGAGATATGCCAGAGATAGAGTTTTCTGTAAGATCTATGACCTCTCTAGCCATGTGTTTACAGTGTCACACATGAGTTCACTCCCACTGAGAGGACTTTAAGTCCCATAAGATAGCTGCGGATTGCCCTCCAGATAACACTGCCACTACTGCACCAATAGCGATATTTTGCTGTGCTGGTCATTCTGGTCACTAGGCTTTAGGGCTGGGTTGGACCATTGATCAATTTTCTTAGCAGCTTGACTAGTATCCTCAAGAAGGAGAAGAGCTAAACTTCAGGTAGAAGAGTGCCAGGTCACTTCCTGCTCCATTGCTCCAAGCCTTATGTCCAAAGTACATCCTCTGACAATAGCCTGTGTTATTTTGTGAATCACTTGGACCACTCTGACCAACCACTCAAAGGGAGGTCTCTCCTGTCTGGCACTGTGTTCCTTGTCATACAGCGCCCAGGTATACACATGCACAAATGTTCAGGTACCATATGTGCATTTCTCAGGGGATTTCAGAGGCAACACATTTCCTTCTGGCTTCCCTAGGTCTCCAAGATCCATTCATCTCTGTTCCTGCCCCGCCACCCTGAACCTCCCTCCACCCTCCCCAAGATCATCTACCCATCAGTCATCCATGCCTTCACCTCTTCATGCAAAGACCCTAATAGTCATCTCACATTGTTTGTTCAGTTAGCATTCATTTATTTTTCCTCCATTGTAAAAACCCTCTCCTTTTGCTCTTCGATTATTATCTTACAATAGTAAGATACGAATTTTACCAATAGGAAGTAGCCATCATTTCACAGCCCCAGGGGTGTGGGTCTTCTGTAGCACGGCGCCCCAGTATCCATTCTCTTTTTTTGGCACTACACTTTGAAATTCGTAAGACACTGCTTTTCTTGTTAACTACTAGCTATTTATTCTTAGTCTCCTCATTTTCTCTTCCTTTTTCAACCCCCACATACCACTAGCTTTATCTGAAGCGAGCCCCCCTTTCTCATATTTTGAACTGGCCCCTATATTTTATTCATCTTTTTGTCTCTACTCCAGGTCAGGGCTTTCCTAGGACCTCAAAGAGTTTTGGCTATCACACAAACTTTGTTCTCAGTGTGATTATTTTGCACAAACTGCTCTCCTTTCTGTGTATGTCCTCTTGCGAAAACTCGAAGTTGAAAAACATTCCAGTCTACCATCTTTTCACATCCTTTTTCCAAGGCTACAACATCCTATGCTGCCCTTTATCTGCCCATCTCAATCCCCACAGATGGTGATTTACTCAGTCTTTAGGAAGATATGTAACTGATGTCCACGTGTACATCATTTAGTGGAATGCCTTAGGTAAATCATCACCTCTCTTTTAAGATGCAGCTTACTTATATGGCAAATATAGAAATAGACATGATTCATTGAATAAAGTGAGCATTGGTATACCTAAAATTCCATTGCACATTTCCTTATACTAATGCAGCTATTTTAGTCTAAGGAGAAAAAAAAGAAATCTTTTTGTTGTAAGGAATAAAAGTAAGGAAAATTATTACTATTCATCAGAACTGGCTGTAATACAGTGTAACTTTGTAGTGGAATCAATCACTAGGCCCTTTCAATCCTCGCTTTAACTGTGGCCTTGGCTATTTATATTTTTTCTACAATGAATTTCTTTGTAGGTAGGTTACCTTTAGTTCTATTTTAAATCATTTGTGAAATAAGGTTTTTTTGGTCTTTTTGAGACAGGGTCTCCCTGTAGCCCCAGCTGTCCTGGAACTCACTATGTAGACCAGGTTGGCCTTGAACTCGAAGAGATCTGCCTGCCCCTGCCCCTGCCTTCCGAGTGCTGGGATTAAAGGTGTGTGCCACCACACCCGGCTGTGAAATAAGATTTTAAACATTTGTGTGTCTACAGATTAGATTCCATAGTGACATTCTGTCATACAAATCAGAATTCTAGTTCAGTTTTGGGATCTATTCCCACCTTGCTGGTAAGGTGGAAGATACCAGATGATACCAGGGCTAACTGGAAGTGCAAACAGCAACTCTTCATGTAACATTGCATCCCCCCGCCACCCCCAGAATGCAATTGAAAACAGCAGGAAAACTTGTATGTCTCCCATGGAAACTTCATACATTCAGGTGTTCAGGGACCACATTCCAACATGGTCATTGATTTTTCTCATTCCTCTTCGACCAACAACTACAGTGTGTATTGCCAAGAACTGTATATCTTTATAATGCATGAAAATATTCTGTCTATTGTTAAAAACCAGAGTAAAGAAATCAATTCGGACACAGGCAACAAAACAGTTCTCTGACTGGTTTTATCTTTTCATATTGTAGTCTATCAAATAGTCCAGTTTCTTCATAAACAGCAGGCTTGTGTTCATTTCAGGTATGATTGGAAGTAAAACACATTCCTAATTCAGTTTTACAGTATTTTCATACAATGAATGCTATCCTGGAAAGACAAGAGAGATAAGAACATCCAACTCTAACCCTGTTCGTGTTTGTGTCAATTCAGGGATTCTAAACAAAACCAGTGCTCCTTCTAAACATATACACAGAGGCACAGCAATTTAACAAAAGTGATGTTTCAAAACTGCAACCTTGACTATTTTAGTCTGCTTTGAAAAAAACATGCTCAAATTATCGAATGGTCTGCCCACAGGTATGTCTTGGACCTTTTCAGTTTTAATCTCTTCTGCAACAATTCAGCTAATGCATGCAAAAGAAATGGATATCAGAAATTTATTCTCACCCATTACAATGTGTATGCACACACACTGAACAGTAAAAGTGTGCGATGTTTGCACATGTCTTTACACTGTGGTCCATGGGAAATAAAATTTACTTATGGCTATTCTGTGGAGTTCTGACATTTAAAAATCTTCTAGTTTCTATCTACTAAGAACTGCAAGTGAAAAGGTCTGATTAGTTAGCCTTCTTTTTTTTCAAGAAAAGGAAATAATTATTTTTCATTAATGGAAATTAATAGAATATTGATATGACAGATTGAATAAAAGTATACCAGCACTTAACATTAACTTTCTTAGAAATGAGAAGAGGTTATTGATCTGAACACAGATGAAAAGGACTTAGATATGCTATGTTTGATCAAGACTTTTTCTATGCATTTCTCCAGACTAAGCTATTATGTGACTATATTAAAAAGAGAGACAGCTATCCATAACAGTAGAATTCAGTTAGAGACAAAATAGTCTTGTCTGCTAGCGTCCATGAAAATATGTGTTTGTGTCTGTAGAGCCTTATGATGTGTTTCATGCCAACACTGAATTACAAAGACAGAAAACCAAACAGTTTTAATAAACTTTGTATTTCACAGCGTTCACTGCTTTGACAATTACCAAAGAGAAAAATTTTTACAGAGAAAAGGTTTTGATTGCTTCGGGGTCACTCACAGGTTTTACCTCATGAGCATGTGAGGTCATGGCTGTGGATCTGTGATGATGCAGGACATCATAGTGAAGGTGGTAGAGAGGGCACAGCTCCTCATCTGACAGTGAGGAACCAGAAACAGAAACAAGGGGGCAATTGACAAGATCTATTCTTCAGACATGTCACCAGTGACCTACTTGGTCCAACTAGGCTCAGCATCTGCAAGATTCTACTACCTCCCAATAACACTTTCAGATTGTGAATTCATCTGTGCATTAACACATTGATTAACATCCAATAAATCCTCAATGATGGACTACCAATTGTGAACTAAACACTTAACACAGAAGTCTTTTGAAGAACAGTTTGTAGCCAATGTAAAACAGAAATACTTTGGTTTTTAAAATGTGATACAGAAGGCGGCTTCATAGCTGTACATAAATTTGAAAGGGCCATTGGACCGACAGGCATTTGAAATGGCATCTGCTTCCCTGCTGATTGGGTTCTTGGGTGGTATGTCTTTACCTTTTAACCACCAGTGAGCGATAATTCGTTTGTTTTTTATATTGACTTCTGGGATTAGCTGTGTTCATGGAAGAAGCTATTTGTTTTGATTTTTAAAAATGACAAAAATTGGGCTGGAGAGATGGCTCTGTGGTTAAGAATACTGGTTGTTCTTACAGAAGACCCAGGTTCGAATCCCAGCACCCACATGGCAGCTAACAACTGTCCATAACTCCAGTCCCTGGGGATCCGACAGCCTCTTCTGATCTCTTTAAGTATTGCATGACCCTGGTGCACTTACCTACATGCAGGCAATACATGCATACACATAAAATAAAAATAATGAATAAAATATTTTTAAAATGACAAAAACTAAAGTAATTTAGTGATCCTTCGCATCTGAACCCCCTGAGTTTGAATATCTGTACACTAATGCACTTTTTAAAAGGAAGAAATTGAAATGCCTAATACACTAGAATATGAAAAGATAAAACAAGTCAGAGAACTAGTTCCGAATATGCCACAGCATGTGGCTAGCAAGGAGCAGGAACCCAGTTGAAGAAGCAAATTCTTGTTTTCAGTTGATAGAACCCCACACAGATTTGCAACTCCTTCAGGGCCACTTGAGGACATATTCAGGGTGATGTTTGTCTGAACAGATAAAGCCCAGCTTATGAGTCCCTTCACAGAAAATTACTGCATTCACTGTATGTATCCATTGCCCTGAGGAATTGCCACGTTGTTGTCGTGGAGGACATGGATGCTTCTAATCCTGTACAACTTTGCCTAGACACAGATGTATCTTATTTATCACAAAATAAACTTCTTGCTTAGTATGTACAGTACTAATAGGAAATACAGAAGCTCTGTTGGTTGTATACGGCCAGCTGTCTAAACGGCCCTGCTTCAAGTGTCTATTTCCCATAGCTAATCATCTAAACTGACTCCTGTTGGTGAGCTATATTAAAAGGGGAATTTTATGATGGATCAATAAAATATTACATGAAGAAAGATTTATGTTCAGTGTATGTTACCCACGCTGTCTTTTGTTTTATCATATCCCTATTTAACTGGAAAACTAAAACCATTTATGGTAGAATAAACTACTGAAAGTACCTTGTTACTAGAAAATATTGCAAATCAAGTTTGAAATACAATTACACGTATCTATTAGGAGAACAAGCATACATTTGAAGAGTGTCTGAGATCAGATTTGACATTTGTAGAACTAAAGTAAACATGGAGAAGGGTCTGCATTTACCTCTGAATGAATGCATGGGACTTGTCATATTTGCACAATTCCAGGTTTAATTTTCCATAATTTTTTCATTACATATTTTCAGAACCACAAAGAAGTTTTAAGCAAAAGTTAATGAACATACCCTTAAATGGCTACATGTTTTGCAGTTAATCTTTGAATCCAAAGTTCTAGAAGATGTAACACACAATGGACATTTTATCCACTGACTCCATATTAAAAATTCCAGTCATTACTGCCAAGAAATTGATCTTTATTAAGCAATGGCTTCACTTACCATTTGTATTCTAGAGCTTTATTTCTAATCACAAATACCTTTATTGATTATAGTCAAAATTTCCAATGGAGAACCTTTTGGAATAAATGAGTTCTGTTTGCTTAAATAATCTATTAGTGTGTCTTTCTTAGCAACACTCCCTTTACCAAGTTCGCTGTTTCCTCAGCCAAATTCTCATGACAGCTTGGCACTTATACTGTATTTTCTTGTTTGTATGTTTCTTATTCTTTTCAGCCACAGTGAAAAAGAATGCGTTCTTAAATCGAGCTTTAAAATATGTCAAGTAACAAATCAAAAGTCGTTCAAATGGACTCACTCATTTGAGAATGAAAAAGAAAATAATGAATATCCTTTCCATGTTCCAAATTCAAGCTGTTTTAGTCACTGTCTCCTCTGTTCCTTAAGTCGGCCATAATCATATATGGCAAAAATAGGATGTGTGCTGAATTCTTTCAATCTTTCATGTAAATGAAAATCTCTGATCTGCAAAACCTCGACAGATATGGAAATATAGTCACAATAATTTAAAATATAAAAAACACAGAATAATTATAGGACTAATTCTATCAGATATCCCTTGGCCCAGGAGTCATTTGAGTATATGTATGGACAAAACATGGATAGACTTCTGGAGGAGTGAATGCTCAAAGTGAACCATCCAGCTATAGGTTATTCAGGCTTATAATCACTCCAGGAACCAGGTACCTTCACCAAAACCCTCCAGTCAACAGTCCTGAAACTGAAGCCTTTTCCAGGTAAAATCACAACCTCTAAATAAGAATTCAGAGAGCATGTAGAGAACATTAAGTAGCTACCAAGAAATGCTCCTCAGATAATCTTCACCATTTCTGATCTCTTTGAAAGAACTAGAAAAAAGACAGCATCTATCAGATACAAATAAAAGTAGCAGGTAAACTGAAGATTAGTTTAAGAAAACAGCTTTAGCTGTTTTCGAGTTATATCTAAAATTGTTATGTTATTCCTCACACAGCCCAGGAGAAAACATTGGCCTTGAGCCTGGGGCTTAGCTGAGTTTTGGACTGGGAGACATTAGAGGACTGGAAAATGTTGTGGGCGACAGATGAAGGGATTTACCCTGCCTTCATCCACACAAACTTTCTTAACTTTAACCTTCTGTCCTGAAATGTAGCCTTTTCCAAACAGAACCATCTGAGAAACACAATTACCGTCAGGTGTCCTCTTTCCCTGCTCTTTATCACGCTGTCCTTGGCAGTAACAAGGTCTGGCGTTCTGTAATGGCCTCACAAGGTAGGCCATCACTAGTTATAGCCATTCTTTATTTATGCTTGATGAAGCAGATCTCCTCAGATTCTCATCCAACCTATTCACAGACCACTTGCATTTAATCTACAATTTCAAATTATAAAATTCTCTACTGTGTTTCATTTCAGAGGGAGGTGAAGCAGTAAACAGAAGAGTTTGTGGTCGAGGAATTTGTAAGGTGATGTGCTTTGCCCCAACTGAAATGGGAATGAATATCCATGAGATGTTCATCAGTCTTTTGATGTAGCTTAGCCCCAGACAAATGCAGATAGCTCAGTGCAAACACATTTCTTTTCCATGTGACCAGGTTAGATATCTGGTAATGGCAATGGCTGACATCTTGCAGGGATCAATGGGACAACTTCACTTTAACTAAGTGTACAGCAAGATAGTTACCAACATGATTTTATTTTTGAAAGATTTCCCTAGTTTGGAGAAATTCCCACAGACCTGACAAGCACTGTGATTGCATTTCCTGTAGGTGGTAAGACCAGCTTGATTTCTCTTGCTTTTGCATCAAGTTTCTAGACACAAAAGAAAGCAATTATCACATGAACTATGTGTCTACATTTGTCTTGCTACATTAGTTATGAAGTATCTATTTCTCCTTCAAATCAGGATCTTTTGGAATAAATGAAAATTTCCAAGCTCTATAAGATATGTGTCAAAACTATTTATGAGATTTGGAGGGCTGTGCTAAATATACTTAAGAGACTCCAATCAAGACAAAATCAGTTTTTCTCTAATTATAGCAAAAGATTCCCATGGCCTTGTTATCGTAAAGGAAATAGGAGAAACAGGGAAAGTTCTCACAGTTAGTCACTTCTAAAAGTTGTTTTTCCAGGATTTTGATGTTATCAATTAAAATAAGTTCTTGAGAGAGGTAAAAGTTGATCAGAGGCTTATATAACAAGTTCTTAGACTTTAAAAGAATGTGCTCATTGGGCTTGGTAAATACTAAAGTACTTGGGAAATACACATGCAAGTGTGGGGAGCTGAAGTTCATCCCTACAACACAGGTGGAAAGAGACAAGTGCAAAGGCGACCCCCTGTAACCCAAGCTCTTTGGAGACTGAGGGAATAGAGACAAGGAAAAGATGGAGCTTGTTGTCCAGCCAACCTACTTGAATCAATGACTCCTAGGTTCCCAGAGAGATTTCGTCTCAAAATATAAGATGAAGAGTGACTGAAGAATTTAGATGCTGACTTTTGGACTCCACATACACATACGTGCATGGACACCTACACACACACTCACACTCACACACACACACATATGCACCCACAAGTATATACACACTGGACAAAAATAAAAATAAAATGCATTATGACTTATGCACATTCATATATGGTCTCTTTGTGCTTTAAGCAAGTACTTAATGTGTCATTGTTTCCTGAATGGTATAAATGAGAAGGCAAAAGTGAAAGAAATTTCTGAGTTAAGTTTTGATATTTCTTATGCTAAACGCACACTGAAAAAAGTAGACACTTTAAATATACGGAAGTGTTAATAATTTTCATAGAATATTCAATTCGATGTTAATATAATCTGTCAGTAAAAACTTCCACACATCTCTGATCTCCACTTCATTGGATCTAGAATAGACCTTGAATTTCTTGCACCAAGCACAAGAGCTGGCAGAACAGAGTAACCAGTAGTCCTGGATTTAAGAGATAAATTTTAAAAATCCTATTTAAAATGTTCATCCAAAAGTTACCCAAATATCTGCCCTCACATAAACCTGTGAGTGTGCAACTACGCTGGGTGTGGCAGGGCAGGGACAGATGCTGTATTAGGGATCACGAAACTTACATCCTAGTGAAGTAAAAAAAAAATACAAATATAAGCATTAAAATGATAGAAAAATCACATCTTTCAGTACGTTCACTGCAAGCGATCACTGGATTTGGTAGGTATTTAGAGATTTTGCTTAAAGTTAATTTTCCTAATGCAGTGATCGCTTCCCTGAGACCAGGAAGGAACCCGTGCTTCTGAAAGGTGATAGAACAGAAAGAGGGGGAAAGAAGAAAAGGAGAGAGGAAGAGAATGAAGGAGGGAGGGACGGAGGAAGGAAGGGACTAGAGTGTGGAGACGGCAGGAAACGAGGGAGAAGAAGGAATAAGAAAAACTGGGGGGCTGGAGAGGTGGCTCAGCGGGCAGGAAACTGGCTGCTCTTGCAGAGGACCTGGGTTTGGTTCCCAGCATCCACATGGTGGCTCACAAACATGTCACCCTAGTTCCAGGGGATCTGACTCCCTCTTCTGACCTCCATTGAACAACATGGCTGGGCTTACGTACATGCAGGCAATATGATCATATACATAAAAATTTTAAAGTAAAAAATAATTTCTTAAAAAAGAAAAGAAAGATGTAAGAAATGCCCAATAATCCCTAAATAATCTTTCTCTATAATTGTTCTCTCTAGCAGTTCTTCATACCCAAAGATCATAAAACAAAACATTGTTAAGTATACAAAAAGGGAAAGAGGAGAAAAAGCCCCAGTTTTGACAAATAAAAATATAATGAATTCTGAAAACTAAAAAAGAGTAAATAGAACTTGTCTCCCCCAAAATATGGATCATACGTCCAAATATATTATCTTTTATTATAATAAAAATTAATCATTAATAATTAGCATCTCTTCAAAAATAACAAGTTGGCATGCTTAATTAATTTCTGTATTGATTGTGTTGCAAATTGACTAAGAACAATTTGCAAGGATTTCCAAAGGACTTTCAAAATCTTATAACATCATAAAATTGGACATTAGTATGAGGAAATATGTCATTGAAATGTTGTTATATGTAAATATGTAACTGGCAAATAGTAATAATACTAAATTAAGAGAATGTCTCCTGCGCTGTACAATAGAGCTCTCCATTCTTACCTTCAGGGTTAAATATGAAATCCAGACAGTGATGAGAGCATGATTGAAAGAACAGCTATGATGAAGAAGTACATACAGGATCTATGTAAAGAAGTACAGAAGGCAGGAGTTCCCTCATCTATTCAAACATTTGAAGAAGGTGTAATCAGACTTTTCTCCTTTCGAGGTTAAACATTTCTTTCATCCATTGCGTTTAGTTTTATTCTTTAAATGGGTTTCCTAAGAGTGAGAATCTTAATCAGGAGAGAGGTAAGGACCTGGGGCTCAGTTAAGAAGCAGGATTCTGGTGAGTGGGCCCCCATGGTCTTCAAGGCTCACGGCACGTTACACTCAATCCATCAGCAGTAGTTCAGTGACAATAAAGATTTTGATAACATATAATTGAACTAAATATTTTGGACCTGTGTCAGTTAGGGCAAACAAGTGCTTCTCTAGATCCACAGATGTGCAAGGAGACGTTAGTTAAAGGAAACTTCAAATACACAAAGAAGCTATTCTCAACTGTCTCAAGCCAACTATGTATTTTGAATCTTAGACAAGGATGTCTAAAATCTGATTCATGGCTGTGGTTAGCAATGAAAAAATTATGTAAAGAAACTGGACTAGCCAGGTGCGCTGGACCACAACTTTGATCCAAGCACTTCAGAGGCAGGAGCAGACAGATCTCTTTGAGATGGAGGCCAACCTGATTCACATGGGGAGTTCAGGTTGGCTGGGTCTACAGGGATACCAGAGAGAGAGAGACGTAAAAAAGAAGAAAAAGAAAGAAAGAAAGAAAGAAAGAAAGAAAGAAAGAAAGAAAGAAAGAAAGAAAGAAAGAAAGAAAGAAAGAAAGGAAAACTTGAGAATGACTGAGAAGAGAGAAAAAAGGGAAAAAACCTGCACTATTTGTCTATAAATTAAAACAGAAATCTCTAGTGGTTTATCATACCAAAGTTAGATGTGACAAATTTTCAAATCACTATTGTTGCTGAGAAAATGTGATCTGCAAATACAGAGAGAACAGAAACCTTGCTTTCTTACCCTCAGTTCCTGCTACTTGGTTATTTTATCATTTAATACTCTGATGCTACTATCATCCTCTTCCTGATACAATTTTATACTTATAATTTTTTCTTCAGCGGTAAAAAAGTAAAGATTTGTAAGGCAAAGTCAATGATCTTAATCAATGGAATAAACGCAGATATCATTTGATGATCACATGAGTTATTTAAAAGCTGAACTTCAAAGAGGTGGGAAGTTCGGAGGTGGGATACTATTACTACTGCTTTCAAAATGAGTACAGATAAGGCAGATTGATTTTTAATAGAGAATAAGGAACTTGGGCGTGTGTACTAGAGTTTCCAGAGGGAACCAGATGACCAAAGTGTCAGAACAGATACATGGTTATTCTCCAGTATGAGCTCAGCAAGCCCTCTCAAGAACTGTGGAACTCAGCTTCTAAAATTCTTAAAAAACGAGAGCATAGTCTAATGTTCATTTTAATAATTGCATAGTAATTCTATATTCTGAGAGTGAGAATTGTTTGAACAATTTGATAATGAGATTGTCTACATCATAATAGCAATGACAATAATGTGATAACGCAGTATGTGAATTTGAAAGATAAATATGTAACCTTCAGTTTTCATAGATAATGTTTTTACTCATGTAAATGCTCAAGTGTGGCTGATTATAAGGGCTGAATTTATAGATATCATTCATTATAATAGTAATTAGTTGATCATTATTGTTACTTGAACAGGCAGTATGCCATAAGTTGAAGTATCTACAAATGTCAGAATTGAAAGTTATTAATAAGAAAAGTTGGCAAAACTTTATCTGGCATTTATTCGCCAATGAAAACATTTCAAAGCTTTATCAATATATATTTCTTCATATTTCTCACTGAGCCTACAAAATCCATATTTCTTAAGGAATTCTTAAATAAGTACAGATTTATACATATTTGCATATTTGTAAAATATATAATTATTTTATTTATGTGTGTATTTCTTGCATGTAGGTAAGTGCACCCGTGTTGTGTAATGCCCATGGAGGACAGAAGAGGCCGTCAGACAGCTGTTAGCTGCCATGTGGGTGCTGGGATTCAAACTCGGGTCTTCTGCAAGAATAGCCAGTGTTCTTAACCACTGAGCCATCTCTCCAGGCCCCATATTTGCATATTTATATTTTTACAGCTTTTGAAGTTATTTAATATGCTTATTTAATATGGTATAATCAAAATATATAAATATATTCCTTGATAGCTTTTAAAGTTAAAACATTTTTCAAATACATATTTCCAGATTAAAATATATATGCATATTCATAACTACTTTCATTTTGGGTATTGCATAGGTAAAAATAATTTCAGTTTAACCATATGACAATGATGCTGAAACATGTAATGTATAGATGTCTAGATTTTGTTTTGTTAATACTCTTATTTGGTAGAACACAGGCCTCTTCATATAAATTACTTTTTTTGGTAGATTTAAAATTTCCTTTTAAACATTAGTTCTACATTATATCCCTGTCAAAACTATATTGAAGTACATAGTCTACTTGACTTTTCCCAAAAGTAAGTGCACTGTTTCTGTTTAGCTTTGTCGTTTTAAAGACAAAGATCACAGCTAAACCTTGTTCTCCCTGAGTTTTCAAGTGGCAGTTCGGATTACATAAACTGTGGTGGTTTGAACGAGAAATGTCTCCCATAGGCTCATATATTTAAGCCCTTGATCACCTATTGGTGGTACTTTCTGAGAAGGTTGTGGGACCTCAGGAAAGTGGAGTCTTGTTAAAGGAAGTATGCACTGAGTGATCTGAGAGCTTTCAGCCTCACCCCACTTCGGTTGACGCTTTCTGCTTCTGGCTTGTTGGTGAAGATGTGAACACTCAGCTTCTCCCCACAGCTACCTGCTCCATGTCTCCCCATCTTTATGACACCCTTGTGGAAATTTAACCAGAATAAACTATTCCTTCTTTAGTTTACCTTTTGGCATGGTATTTTATCACAACAGCAGAAGTAACTAATGCAGAAGTTGCTAACAGAAAGTGGGGTATTGCTGTGACTAATCTGACCGTATTATTTTTTGAGGACCATGGAGGACGATGGCACATTGGACTAGAACAGTGGCTGAAATTATGTAAGCAGAGATTCATGGGCCATTATAGCAGAGCCTGGAGGACGTGTGCTGACAGTAATATGGACAGTAGAGGGTAGGCTCATGGGGCTTCATGGGGGAACAGAGACAGCATTAGTAACTGGCCATTCATCATTCCTGTGATATTTTGACAATGAATCGGGCTGTTTCTGCCCAGGTTCTGAGAATTCATATGAGGTTAAATTAAAAAATAATGAACTGATATCTTTTGCAGAAAACCTTTCAAAACATCATAAAGCTGAGTCTATGGTATACTTATTACTAATAGTTATGCAGGCCTGCAATGAAAGAAAACGTGAAACAGAAAGAAATACACTATGTACAGTTTGAGAGAAAAGGAACACTACTAAGCTATGTCATGAAAGAGACGCGGTGATTGTTACCTGATTGGGGACATTAACGAGAGACCAGCAGCTCTTCAATGGAAAAATGAGAAGAGTATCTTCAGGGCAACAGCTCAGCACCTAAGCTTTCAACTTATTAAAGGAAAAAACCTAAGGCGTTGCTTGCTTTTAGAAAGTAATTGCTTCAAGCGACATAAGCTGCCGCTAGTGTGGTTGAAGGGGCAAGCATCTACCCTATGCTGGGAACTGAACTACCCGTTGTTGTCCACTTGCTACTGACATTAGAGGCATGAAGGATGCAAGAGTGAGGGGGTTGTGGGTTCTTCCTTTGAGATTTCAGAGACCCCAAGGCCAGGCAACATGTGGCAACGTTGGAGTTGTTGCAAGAAGCACTTAGAGGCTCCCAAGTCCCAAGAGGCCAATGCGTAAAGCTGTGAAAGTGTAGCCTGGGTTGCAGTGCAGACCCCAAGATTTTGGAGACTCCAGACCCATGAGACATCTGCTCAGGATAACTGCATACATCAGGTAGAACTAGCTCAAGAGAGAGGTGTATGCTTCAGGCAACAAAGCCAGAGGACAGAGACACCTAAGCCCTTTGACATTAAGTCCCATTGTCAGACATAGAGCTGCAGGGTCTGGTGTTTCCCTGCTGGGTTTCAGGCTTGCTTTGGTTGAGTATTTCCTCACTGTGCCCCTACACTTCCCTTTGGATTGTCAATGAGGATTCCATGCCATTGTATGCTGGAAATACGTAATTTCCTCTTTTATTTCACAGCGAGGTCACAGCTAAGAGATTTCCTTGATTCTTCAAAGAAATTGTGAACTTTCAAACAGCGTTGAGACTATTAATGGGGAATTGGGAAATTTTGAAGTTGGACTAAATGTATTTTATGTTATGATAAGGCTATGTGCCTATGAGGGCCAGGGAGTGGACTATGGCAGAGGCTCACACATTTAAACACTTGGTCCCCTGTTGGTGACACTGCTTGGGGAGGTTATGGGAACTTTAGGAGGTAGAGCTTTGTGGGCAGAAGTATGTCACTGGGGATGGGCTCTGAGAATTTATAGCATTATGCTGCCCCAAGTTTCTTCTTTTCAATTCATTGTTAAGATGTGGTTGCTCAGCCTGCCTTTCTGGAGCCTGTTGCCATGCCTCCCCTGCCAGTATGTGTACCCTTTTAACCACAAGTCAAAAAAAAACTTTACTTAACTAAGTCATCTTTGGCCATGGTATTCTATCACAGCAAAAGAAAAGTAACAAATGCATATATCCAGCAAATAGCATGTGGATTGCAGACTATAGACCCATTTTCATAGTATATAGTACTTTGGGGGCTGGAAAGATGGCTCAGCGGCTAAGAGCTCTGGCTGCTCTTGCAGAGGACCTGGATTCAGTTCCCAGCACCCACACGGTGGCTAACAATTGCCTCTAACTCCAGTTTCAGGGGATCTGAAGCCCTCATCTGACCTTCGAAGGCATTGCACAACACAGATGTACCTACCTACATACAAGCAATACATTTACACACATACAATAAAAATAATAAATAAAATATTTTAAAATATAGAGTATTTCACGTGTGCATATAATCTATAATCTATTGGTTATGGTTAATAAGACAATGTGATTTGTCTTAAGATGTGTTTATGGTGGTATTTCTATGATAGATAATGTGATTATAAAACAGTAATGAGCAATAAAACTTTGCAGGATAATTTTCTATAATCTTTCTCAGTTAACATCACTTCAAAAGGTTAAATCTCGAGATATTAATAAATGAACAAAGAAGAGTCTGAGGTAAAACACAAACTTTGATGCTCTTAAGGCAGTACAGATGATGCTGAATAAAACTCGGGAGTATGAGAGAAGGATTCTAGAATGAAAAACCATGAGTGGAAGGGGTCTATATAACAGAAGGGGTCTACATAACAGAAGGGGTCTACATAACAGAAGGGGTCTACATAACAGAAGGGGTCTACATAACAGAAGGGGTCTACATAACAGAAGGGGTCTACATAACAGAAGGGGTCTACATAACAGAAGGGGTCTACATAACAGAAGGGGTCTACATAACAGAAGGGGTCTACATAACAGAAGGGGTCTACATAACAGAAGGGGTCTACATAACAGAAGGGGTCTACATAACAGAAGGGGTCTACATAACAGAAGGGGTCTACATAACAGAAGGGGTCTACATAACAGAAGGGGTCTACATAACAGAAGGGGTCTACATAACAGAAGGGGTCTACATAACAGAAGGGGTCTACATAACAGAAGGGGTCTACATAACAGAAGGGGTCTACATAACAGAAGGGGTCTACATAACAGAAGGGGTCTACATAACAGAAGGGGTCTACATAACAGAAGGGGTCTACATAACAGAAGGGGTCTACATAACAGAAGGGGTCTACATAACAGAAGGGGTCTACATAACAGAAGGGGTCTACATAACAGAAGGGGTCTACATAACAGAAGGGGTCTACATAACAGAAGGGGTCTACATAACAGAAGGGGTCTACATAACAGAAGGGGTCTACATAACAGAAGGGGTCTACATATCAGAAGTAGTCTACATAACAGAAGGGGTCTACATAACAGAAGGGGTCTACATAACAGAAGGGGTCTACATAACAGAAGGGGTCTACATAACAGAAGGGGTCTACATAACAGAAGGGGTCTACATAACAGAAGGGGTCTACATAACAGAAGGGGTCTACATAACAGAAGGGGTCTACATAACAGAAGGGGTCTACATAACAGAAGGGGTCTACATAACAGAAGGGGTCTACATAACAGAAGGGGTCTACATAACAGAAGGGGTCTACATAACAGAAGGGGTCTACATAACAGAAGGGGTCTACATAACAGAAGGGGTCTACATAACAGAAGGGGTCTACATAACAGAAGGGGTCTACATAACAGAAGGGGTCTACATAACAGAAGGGGTCTACATAACAGAAGGGGTCTACATAACAGAAGGGGTCTACATAACAGAAGGGGTCTACATAACAGAAGGGGTCTACATAACAGAAGGGGTCTACATAACAGAAGGGGTCTACATAACAGAAGGGGTCTACATAACAGAAGGGGTCTACATAACAGAAGGGGTCTACATAACAGAAGGGGTCTACATAACAGAAGGGGTCTACATAACAGAAGGGGTCTACATAACAGAAGGGGTCTACATAACAGAAGGGGTCTACATAACAGAAGGGGTCTACATAACAGAAGGGGTCTACATAACAGAAGGGGTCTACATAACAGAAGGGGTCTACATAACAGAAGGGGTCTACATAACAGAAGGGGTCTACATAACAGAAGGGGTCTACATAACAGAAGGGGTCTACATAACAGAAGGGGTCTACATAACAGAAGGGGTCTACATAACAGAAGGGGTCTACATAACAGAAGGGGTCTACATAACAGAAGGGGTCTACATAACAGAAGGGGTCTACATAACAGAAGGGGTCTACATAACAGAAGGGGTCTACATAACAGAAGGGGTCTACATAACAGAAGGGGTCTACATCATAACATAAGGGGTCTACATAACAGAAGGGGTCTACATCATAACAGATGGGTCTCTGTGATTATCACAAGCATCACTATTGAGAGTTGAGAGATGCACTAGTCTAAAGAGCTAACAATAATTCATTAGGAGTTGGTTTAATACTAACCACATTTAGTAGAATAACAGTAGTAGATTGTTCCCTACTGCCTGTGATCTGTCTACCCTCAGATTCTTGGTGCTGATAACAGTGCCAGTCATGGACTCCATCTTGTGGAATGTACCTTAAATCCAATTAGAAACAGTTTGGTTACTCCTATAAAATTCATGAAGCTATTGTATCAGAGGGCATATCTTGAAAAGATGTTCTTTATTGTAGCCAGCAGGGTTTCTACTGGGTAAGGCTGGTGATTACTTTTCTCCTCTGGTGTTATGCATATCGCTTCAAAAAGTATGAAGGCCAGGGAGTAGATAAATAGGCCTGTCACATGACCAAACCTACCATCTTGCATATACACCCACATGACTCTCTAGCCTACTACGTAGATAACTGTTCATCCGTGTTTATTTGCTGTTCTATTCACATAAGTCAGAAAATGGAAATCACCTAGCTTCCCACTAACAGATGAATGAGTAATGAAAGTATGGTACATTTACACAATGGAATATTATTCAATTGCTAAGAAAAACAAAATTATGAAATTAGCAGGTAAACAAATGGAACATAAAACAGTTATCCTGAATGAGTCCATCCGGAACCATAAAGAGAAAGCTCTCATTTGCTCTTTCATAAGTGGGTACCAGCTTAGAATCTTTATATATGTGTGTTTAAATTGGAAAATTCATAGAGGTCAAGACACTAGGAAGCCATCATGGGGCTGGGGAATGAAAAAGGAACTAAAATGTAGTGGTATAAATGGGGAAAGGGGAATTTTGGAATAGGAATTGTCAAATGGGGGTGGGAAATGGGAGACGGGGCAGAAGAAGGTGTACAGGAATGGATAACAAACACTTCCTGAAAAATCATATGTAAATCTACTATAGAAGCTTCTTAAAACATATAGATATACAGTATAAAAAAGTTTAAATATAGTTGCCTTAAAACAGGGTTTCATGGCCTTACCAGATACCATAGGGTAGCAAATAAAAAGTCCAGTGCTAAGAATGGACTCCTTTCTTTAGAATTCTTGCCCATGACTGTCCCATAGACCCTCAAACAATACTGGCTAATGCCAGTGCTGTTGGCACCAGAACTTGACAGTAAGGACCCCACTGGTGAAGACACTGCATCTGTGAGTTGCAGAACACATGAGAAATCAAGCTGGAACTGACCTCACTTTTATCTTTCAATTACAGAGATCTCCTTGAGATCTTCAGGATCATCTCTGCTATCGCCAATGGTACTATTAGAACTATAGTCCTTTGTCCATCATCATGGGAACTGGTCAATTAGCAATGATAAGAAAGTGAAGTTGACCACACATAGGAACTTCCCCTCACCATTGTCCACAGACAATCATTAAAGATGTGCATCCTGAAGCCTTCAGAGGCACTCCCCCATGCACCCTGTCTCTGGAGAAGAATTTGACCTCAAGAACCAGCTTTTGGAGGTTCTGACAATGATTTATATTGACTGGAAAATCATAAAAGAACATATGAGATCCATGCCTATAGTTCGTGATTTTACCCTATTGTCAAATGTAAGGAAATCTAGCAGAGACTGTGAAAAATATGTATGTATACATCTTTGTAAAATATTTTGGATCCAAATTGCATACTTGAATATTTCAAGCACTTAAAATCCAAAGGCTGTATGCTGTGTCCATATATGTGGACATATAAATGGATATACTATCACATAAGCTCACACATGCACACACATGTACACACATACACATGTACAATTGTACTTAAAAGTATACACACATATATTCACACATATGTATATACATATATAGCATATACATATACTACGACCTGGAAGTTCCTCTGATCCTATGACAGCAAGCCAGAGTCCCACCTCCTTCCCACCCTTTGTGGAAGGAGTCAGCCCACTACCTCTCCCACCCAATCAGTTGACCTTAGCTGCATGAAGGAGACGGGCTATGGATATATAAGCCGAGAACATCACAAGGCCTGTCTGTCACCATTTTGTGTGGCTGTTGGGAAGCCACATGATTCGTTTGGGTGTGGACTTTCAAGCACAACCCTGAATGGGTAGGGGTTTCCCACTCTTCTGTAAGTAAATCAGCAACCCAAGCTCAGTTAGCAAGTTCAATAAACCCATTAAGATTTTCTAAACCTCAGTTTTGGAGAATTCTTGCCTCAGGGTGTTGTAAGGACAGTGGGAAGAGGGAATTGGATGCCACATGTGCTTTCCAGCGGTGAATTTGACTTTACATATACATATACACACAGACATTTACATAGGCATGTATGCACACACATACAAACACATATACATAGACATATGCACACTATAAAACTATATACATGTATCATATACACGTGTACACATTCTTGCCTCAGGGTGTTGTAAGGACAGTGGGAAGAGGGAATTGGATGCCACATGTGCTTTCCAGCGGTGAATTTGACTTTACATATACATATACACACAGACATTTACATAGGCATGTATGCACACACATACAAACACATATACATAGACATATGCACACTATAAAACTATATACATGTATCATATACACGTGTACACATACATATACACATACATTAGGAATGGGAAACCAAACCAGGGAATTCTCTGCTTTTAGAAAAATTATTATGTTACTGAAACAAAATGAAAGTAATAAGATCGATGACTTCCTCCTATGACTATGATCTCATTTGGACCTGCATTTGTGATTAATAATGAGGCTTGGTTTCCCCCAAAAGGAAAAGATAGCATGCAGTAGATGCCCTGTTGCCTTTTACAGGAGTTTATGACCTTAACCCTAACCGAGGAACTATTGAGACTATAGTTTGGTATAAGGAAAAACTATTTGGCTTAGGGAAACTCCTTCTTAGATAGAAAGATTAGCTGTCAGTAAAAAGCTGGTGGTGCATGACCTCTGAAGAAAA
>NW_008352126.1:1503614-1504132 GCF_000622305.1 Nannospalax galili
GTTCAGGAAGAAACAGCAAAAGGGAGAGGAAAAAGATAAATTGGAATATTGGTTACACAATAAATAAAGAATTGGTTATTCCCATTCCCATGAGAAAAATAATTCTCTCAAATATACACGCCTACCTGTAAATATTAAATTCAAAGAATTAAAGGGAAAATGGGGACAGGCTGTCTTACACTTCTATGGTAAACTAGAAACCGCAAGGCTATAAAGAAAACAATGAAGACATTGCTTGGCTATGTTAAGAAAAGGTTAATCATTGAACTTTGTACTTTCCTTTTACTATGATTATTGAAAAATATTGTACACTGAGAAATACTGTGCAAACTCATCGTTTGATTTATGGTCTGATGCTTTGCTGCTATGGTAAGCTTTCTAATTATAAATAAAGGTGGTAGAAGGCTGCTTTCAGAAGAGTAGTAGAGACAGAAGTAGAAAAAGAAAGAAGATATTCAGGCTGACCTCCCCCGAGTGGGTCAGTCAACAGCCTCTACTAGAACTGCAACTGTGGTTTC
>NW_008352126.1:1504628-1506019 GCF_000622305.1 Nannospalax galili
GTTTTAGCCATTGAATCATTGAATCATTTTTCTTATTACTTTTTATTTGTTTACTTGAGGGAGGCTTGCACAGCACAGCACTCATGAAGGTCAGAGGACAAATTTTAGAACTCAGCCCTTGTCTTCCATCATGTGGGTCTCCAAGATTAAACTCAGGTCATCAGACTTGGTTAGGAAGTGTCTTTACCCCTCAACCATCTTGCCAGAATGCCATAAAATCTTTCTTCTTGACCACAGACCACCTTTGGAGTGAATTTATTTAAGTCTGTTTCAAAATTGAAGACGCCTTGCCAATAAATCTAACCCTGAGATTATGCTACGGTCACTCAGTAAGTACAAAGAAGTTGACTTTTGGTCTCATGTGTTTGTTCCTGAATATCTGTCTTTCAATTACAAATTATATCTTGAAATTAATGTCATGAAACAAGACCACTTTGATAGCAGAATTTTGTATCTAAAATAAAATTCTCTGACCAGAAATTTTAATTCTAAATCTACATCATCTAAGATTCTTAGTGGCCCTTTATCACCCATAGCCAAGGTAAAAACTGAAGTCATATGGAATTTTCAGCTTAAGGACCTTCCCTGAAGAATGGTATGCTTTATCACCCTTTGACATATCATGAATCTGTCAAGGAGCTTCTCACCAAGATGGAATTTTTATCTCTGAGGAAACAACTATACAGACAATTTTTTTCTTTTTCTTTTTTCAGAGATCCAAAGGCAATTACAGCTGCTGGTGCAAGTGGGCTATAGTCATCTGAGTGGTTCACCATGGAGAATCTGGAATCACAGTTTGTCAAGGAAAGTCAAGTCTGGGACGTAAGGCTTGACTCCCTTCATTTCTGCCTCCAACCTCCATTGATGTGTGTGATGGCTAATCCTGGGTGTCAACTTCATTGGATCTGGAATTAACTGAAATGAAAGAGATCATCTTGATTGGATCATCTAAAGCCAGAAGACACACCCTAAATGTGGGCGTTACCTTCTGATGGCAGCCGATATATAAAAGACCAAGGCAGAGGAGAATGCCTGGCTTTTTGCTGCTTGCCTTCTCTCTCGCTGGTGAGTGAGTCTTGCTGCTGTAGACTGAAGACTAGCTGATCTTTTGGAATCTGTCAGACCTCCAGCACCGGATTGGGACTACTGAGACATCCAGCCTTGTGGACTGAGCGACTACAGATTCTCAGCCTCTCCAGTGTGGTGCAGCCATTGTTAGACTACTCTGACTCTATCCTGTGAGATAAGCAGTGTTCCTCTATGGCCTGTGCTCCAGCTCCTGCCTCCAGGTTCCTGCCCTGAGTTCCTACCTTGGGCTCCCCGATGAACTGCGACCTGGGAGTTGTAAGACAAATAAACCCTTTCCTCCCCAAGTTGGTATTGGTCAGAGT
>NW_008352126.1:1506030-1506532 GCF_000622305.1 Nannospalax galili
CTTCAGATACCATGGAGAGCACTGAAAATCCATGATGTAGACTATTAGAACCAATTATGGAGACAGACCCATTTGAATCTCCTAACTCACCTCTTGTGAAGAGCAAGAAATTTAGTGACTCTATACATAAAACATTTGACAATTTGTGGAAAAATAAGAAAAATAATGATGCTGGCTGGTTACTTCTAGCATCTCGGGATAAAGTGATGAAGATAAACAATGAGCTTAATGACAAAATTGACAAGCTCCATATTTGAATCAACAGTTTAAATGTTTCCAATTGTGGCCTGGAAGAGAACCTTCTCTCCATCAACCAGAGAGCTAAAGCTGCAGCAAATCAAGCTGGAGCCCTTATTATATGTTTGGTTGACCTACAACGCAAATTTAATTCCCAGCCTCGAAGGGTGTCAGCAGTAAAGGTGAGGGCATTGGTACGGAAAGATTGGAATCCTGACATGTGGGATGGAGAAGTGTGGGAGGAAGACAATACTGGGGCAAGGGT
>NW_008352126.1:1506799-1507460 GCF_000622305.1 Nannospalax galili
CAGAGAGCTGGAGATACCTGATATCCCTTGTCTTAGTGTTGATGAAGGGATTGCAATGCTCAGGCAAATTGGTATGCTCGAGTGGATTCGCAGTGCAACAGCAAATCCTCCACAATGGTAGGGCCCAGAGGACATGCCTTTTACTGATTTTATAAGATGGAAAGTACTGAGAGAGACACCAGAACGTTTGAAGAGCTTTGTTTTTGCTCTTTTCTTTATGCTGAATTTACAGTTGGAGATCCTGCTGCTCAATTGCATAAATTAAATGTAAATATAATAGGTGTAACAGGACCTCGGAGTAGGGGTCAGGTGGCAGTATTGAATTACCAAAGACAAGGTAAGTGTATTTATCATATTGGGTAGCAAAGGTAAAACAGTAGGTACAATGGCATGACTCAAATGGGTCTGTGGTACTGGCTAATCAATCATGGTGTTTCCAGGGACCACATACATAAGAAGCTACTGTTTTTATTTGATCTGTATAAGCAGAAAAGCTCTAGGACAAATGACAGGAAGTCAATATTGGATCATAGCAATAGGGAATCTCACTCAGTCAACCAATTTCCAGACTTGAGACAGTTTACAGACCCAGAACCCCTTGAATGAAGGGAAGGCCAGGTGCCCTTGAGGAAGGACTGTGTCACAGTACCAAAGAGTTATG
>NW_008352126.1:1508337-1510528 GCF_000622305.1 Nannospalax galili
ATTGATGATGTTATGCTGATTGGATCCAGTGAGCAGGAGGTAGCAGACAGTCTGGACTTGTTGGTTAAGCATATGCGCATCAGAGGATGGGAAATAAATCCAACCAAAATTCAAGTGCCTTCTACCTCTGAAATTTCTAGGAGTTCAGTGGTGTGGAGCACGCAGAGACATTCCTTCTAAGGTGAAGAATAAGTTGTTGCATTTGGCCCCTCCCTCCACTAAGAAAGAAGCACAATGCTTGGTGGGCCTGTTTGGATTCTGGAGGCAGCACATTCCTCATCTGGGTGTATTACCACAACCCATATATCAAGTGACTCGGAAGGAAGCTACCTTTGAGTGGGGCCTGGAACAGGGAAGGGCCCTTCAACAGGTCAAGGCTGCTGTACAAGCTGCTGTTCCCCTTGGGCCATATGATCCAAGAGACCCAATGCTGCTTGGTATCAGTGGCAGATAGAGATGCTGTTTGGAGTCTCTGGCAGGCCCCCATAGGGGAATCACAGCAGAGGCTATTGGGATTTTGGAGTAAGGTTTGCCTTCATCTGCAGACAACTATTCTCCCTTTGAGAGATAGCTCTTAGCCTGCTATTGGGCCTTAGTGGAAACTGAACGTTTGACAATGGGCCACCAGGTCACCATGTGACCAGAGCTGCCCATCAGCTGGGTGTTATCTGACTCATCAAGCCATAAAGTAGGCCATGCACAGCAACAATCCATTATCAAATGGAAGTGGTATATACATGATCAGGCTCGAGCAGGCCTGGAGGGCACAAGCAAGTTACATGAAGAAGTTGTCCAAAAGCCTATGGTTCCTACTCTTGTTACGATGCCTCCTGTTCCCAAGCATGCACCTATGGCTTCATGGGGTGTGCCCTATGATCAGTTGGCTGAGGAAGAGAAGACTAGGGCTTGGTTTACAGATGGTTCTGCACACTATGCAGGCACTACTCAGAAGTGGACAGCTGCAGCATTACAGCCAATTTCTGGAACAACCCTGGAGGACACTGGGGAAGGAAAGTCTTCATAGTGGGCACAACTTCGAGCAGTGCACATGGTTGTGCATTTTGGTTGGATGGAGAAATGGCCAGAAGTGTGATTATATACTGATTCATGGGCTGTAGCCAGTGGTTTGGCTGGATGGTCAGGGACTTGGAAGGAGCATGATTGGAAAATTGGCAAGAAAGACATTTGGGGGAGAAGTATGTGGATAGATCTCTCCAAATGGGCAAAGGATGTGAACATACTTGTGTCTCATGTAAATGCTCATCAAAAAGTAGCTTCAGCAGAAGATGAGTTCAATAATCAAGTAGATAGGATGACCCGCTCTGTGGACTGTCAGCCTCTTTCTTCAACTATCCCTGTCACTGCTCAATGGGCCCATGAACAAAGTGGCCATGGCAGCAGAGATGGAGGTTATGCCTGGGCTCAACAGCATGGAATCCCACTCACGAAAGCTGACCTGTCTATAGCTGCTGCTGAGTGCCAGATCTGCCAAGAGCAGAGACCAAAACTGAGCCCCCGATATGGCACTGTTCTCTGTGGCGACCAGCCTGCAACCTGGTGGCAGGTTGACTACATTGAACCACTTCCATCTTGGAGGGAACAGTGTTTTGTCCTTACAGGAATAGATACTTATTGTAGTTATGGATTTGCCTTTTCTGCACTTAATGCTTCTGACAAAACTGCTTTCCAGGGACTTACAGAATGCTTTATCCACCCTCATGGTGTTCTGCACAGCATCGCTTCTGACCAGGGAACTCACTTCACAGACAAAGAAGTGCGACAGTGGGCCCATGGTCATGGAATCCACTGGTCTTACCATGTTCCCCACCATCCTGAAGCAGCTGGCTTGATAGAATGATGGAATGGTCTCTTAAAGACATAGTTACAGTGCCAATTAGGTGGCAATAGCCTGGAGGGCTGGGGTAGGGTTCTCCAGAAGGCAGTGTCTGCTTTGAATCAGCATCCAATATATGCTACAGTTTCTCCTATAGCCAGGATTCACGGGTCCAGGAATCAAAGGGTGGAAGTGAGAATGATTCCACTCACTATCACCCCTGGTGACCCTCTATGAAAATTTTTGCTTCCTGTACCCTAGACTTTGAACTCTACTGGCTTGGATTTTTGGTTCCAGAAAAGGGAGTGCTTCTGCCAGGAGAGACAACAAACATTCCATTGAACTGGAAGCTAAGAC
>NW_008352126.1:1511145-1511722 GCF_000622305.1 Nannospalax galili
GAGATGTGTTAAGTGGTTAAGTGTTGTGAACCTATATGATTATATTGGGTTATGAGACACTAAAGGACTAAGCATTCCTTAAACACCTTATCACCTACTCTAAGATATATAATGCACTGGTCATTGTATTATGGGATAGTTATATCATGTTAGGTGAAATTATGACCTCAGCATTGTTTACATTTGAAAATTAAGCATGACATAGAGAGATGCTATTGTGTGTCAAGTTGACAAGGGGTGGACTTGTGATGGCTAATCCTGGGTGTCAACTTGATTGGATCTGGAATTAACTGAAATGAAAGAGATCATCTTGATTGGATCATCTAAAGCTGGAAGACGCACCCTAAATGTGGGCATTACCTTCTGATGGCAGCTGGTATAAAAGACCAAGGCAGAGGAGAACACCAGGCTTCTTGCTGCTTGCCTTCTCTCACTGGTGAGTTCGTCTTGCTGCTGTGCACTGAACACTAGCTGATCTTTTGGAATTTGTCAGACCTTCAGTACCAGATTGGGACTACTGAGACATCCAGCCTTGTGGACTGAGCAACTATGGATTCTCAGCCTCTCCAGTGTGGTG
>NW_008352126.1:1511905-1512807 GCF_000622305.1 Nannospalax galili
TTTTGTTTATTTGTTTTGCTTTTTGGTTTTGGATTTTTCAGGGAAATCTTTGAGCAACTTTCCGGTGTATCGCTCAGTTACAGAACTAGAAAGATACTTGTGGTAGCCTTGAGAGATAGTTCAGTGGTTAAATTTACATGCTGGATGTTCTAGTGGAGGACTAGAATTGTGTTGTCAACATGCCCATCAAGTGGCTCATGACCAAATTTAACCAGCTTCAAGGGATCTGTCCCCCTATTCTGCCCTCTGTGGACACTTGCACACATATGCATAGATATATAGAGACATACAGAAAAAATCCTCTACTTTTGAGAAAGATATTATCAACACCATGTTGATAATATATCAATACAAACTCTCCTATAGACAAAAATCCTATCACTAATTTGAAAGGCAGCAGGGAGAAGAGGGTGGTGTAGACAAGGGGAAATGAACTGATGCTCAAGAAACTAGGTGAAGCCCATTTAGTATGATGCTAGTTCACATTCTCACCATCCTTGGGCTTGCCATGTCTCCTCTGAAAATAAACAGGGATGTGCTTGAAAAACAAAATGAGGAAAGAACTTGTTCCAAGCTTGGATATTACAAACAACGTTAAATGAAAAATGCCCATACAGACCGTATCTTCACTTTCCAAATGATTTCACTTGCAGTAGTTCATGTAGCTGCTGTGAACCTCCAGCAACACTCCATTTACTGGGGGCAGGCTGGCAACTGTCATATATTTGAGAAATAGTGCTAATATGGGCAAACACTAGAAAATCTTTAAAGCTTAACGAGAAGAAAAAGTTTATAGAGTGTGAAAAAAATCTTTCTACACTCATAGCTTCATTTATCCCTTGGTGAATTTTATGTTAGAATGACTGCTGTGATTTTAATAGTGACATTCAGTTCAAACAGAC
>NW_008352126.1:1512841-1518907 GCF_000622305.1 Nannospalax galili
TTTTCACTCTCCACTCTGCACAATTCTTTTTTCAAATGGACTTGAGTGAGATAGATACTTTAAAAAAAGAAAACAGTTTATTTTGAATAATTTTTCCTTATTTTATGCAAAAAAATCTAGACACCAAGGTTAATTTTTACAGCTTTTTAAAATAGTTTCATACAAAATTCCTACACATATATAATAGGCAATATCAAATAAATGTCCACATCAAGTTTTGTTTCAATTGTTTGCTGATGGCTTCGGAGCAAAAAGATCTGAAATAGAGCATGATGCAGTAACTGAAGGTACTAGTGTCAGAGTGTTGGCCCTGGCTGCCTAACAAGCTAGGATCCTCCACCCAGCTTCAGTAAGCCAATGAAACAAGGAAGTAATGGTACAAAGCAGGAAAAGATTTATTTGGTATGGTCATATTGGGAAGAAGGAAAAGAAGGCCAGTGACCACCTCAAAATCTGTCTTCCAGAGTCTTATCATGAGGCCAAGTTTAGATAGAAAGCAAGAGCTATGTATAGCTATGCAGTCTTGGTCAAAGTGTGGTCTCCATATCATTGTTGGCACTCAGCCTCTCTTGCAAGGTGGTCTGGCAGTGGCAAGTGATCAGAACACTGAGGACTTTATCTGGAGACAAGCTGCTCCTCTGACTGTCACCTGGTTTCAATCTTCCCTTTACTTAGTATGAGGCACCTGGAGACCTTGCATTTCCATGTGGTGCATTGCCACTTTGTCTACTAGCTGAAAGGAGGGTAGAAGAGTTTCTTGAAAATTCTCATCCCTTTGGGTGTGGCAGCGCACACCTTTAATCCCACTCAGGAGTAAGAGGCAGGTGGATCCTATGCGCGTTGGAGGCCAGGCTAGTCTACAGCGTGAGTTCCAGGCAGCTGGAGCTACAGGGAGACGCTGTCTCAAAAAGACAAAAAAAAAAAAAAAAAAAAAAAAATCTCATTCCTGCCAGGAGAGTTATAAAGGTAAAACATATACTTCATCATTAAAGAGAGAAACTTGGACTGAATATTCATGAATCTCTCACTAAGTTGAGTCTCAGTGTTCTGAAAGAATAGAGTCACCTTCTTGGTGAATCCTCACATGGTGGAAGGACTAGGTAGACCTCAGGGTCACTGTTTACGGGCATGAGACCCCAGCTCTTGTGATCTCATCAGTTCTGCCATCCCTCACCTGTCCCCCACAGGAATACGCCAATCACTATCACCAGGGGTGGAGTGGGGAATCCACCTGGGATGAATGACCTTTGGCATGGGGATTTAGACCACAGACAGGGAGTTGCATAGAGATGTTTAAGGTAAACAGCAGGCATGAATAAAGCTACATGTTAAATCCTATCTTGCCTTTGTGAAAGAAAAGTTCCCAAAAAGAACTCCTGCACCTTGGACTGAACTTCCTGCAAGTCTCACCAACTGATTATCTCTCCAGATATTGTGGAGAGTTTGGAATGTTGCAGGTACAGAGTCTAATCACCATTTATCTGGGGCCATCTTTAGCCCCCTAAACGGCCACTCCTTACCCACCACCGTTTCTGATCTAACATCCTGTAACTAACAGATAAAAAACCTTTTACAATGTATTTCCCCTAGCAGACTACCTGGTCTCACCAATCCAAAGACTAAGGATGTCATTGGATAGCATCTGAGTCCTATAGTAAAAAAACCCCTTGCTTTCCTGTGATCCACCTACTGAATGTATCCTCCATTGTATTTGAAAAGTGTCTTGATTTGTGACTTTTCTTTGCTCCATTACTATAAAAACATAAAGCCACTGTTATCACTCTGGAACATGGAATTTGGGGAAACCTGAATCTGTTTTCCTGGGCCATGGTCACTCATATTTGGCTCAAGAATAAACCATCTCTTATCCCCTTTGAGGTGAGAGTTTTGTTTTTGCATCACGAGTTTATGGCGCCCAACGTGGGGCCCCAATATTTTTCCACTTTTCATCAGAGGAGTCACTGGAATGGAGAAGGAACCAGCATGGATCCATTGAGTCCAGCCGTCTGATGGGATCTCCTCAGCAGGATTGTGGTGAGTTCTTTCTGGGGCTCTCGGACCTCCCTTGGTTTGGTCGATGGTCCATTTGTTTATTCTGAGCTGGTTGTTAAAGGATCCTATTTATTAGATACCTTTATTGTTTATGGTTTCCTTGTGAAATGTTTGTTTTAGGTATCTATTTTGTTTGCTTTCAAAGTATTTTGGTTTCAACATTTGGTTTGGTTTTTTGTTGCTTTTAGACAAACTTCTTAAAGCATGTTTGATTCTGACCATTTGCTGAAATTTGCTAGCAGTAAAATTTTTTCTTTTTCTTTTTTCTCTGAACACTCCTCTCATATCTAATCTAAGAAATGGGTAAATGTTTTGAGAAAAAAAGACATTTTGTATTCTAGCTTGTTTTAGGGTTGGTTAGTATGTTCCTTTAACCTACATATGTATGAAAATGTAAAAATCCAACTTAAGGTAGTCTGCCAATTTTAAGGTACTTATTTGTTTAGATATTTGTTTATTTGCTTGTGTCTTTTAAAGTGCTTGCTTTAAAGTATCCATTTTTGTTTGATTCAGAAGCAGCTTGTTTCTGATTGCTTTGCGTTTTTTTAATATTGGTGGCTTCTAGAACTTTGAAGGGATTTTGGGTTTTGTTTGCTGTCTGTGGTGGTTCTGTTTGTTTTTGATATGTTTTGTTTAAGTTGGCCTTTGTCTCTAGACACTCCTGTAATACATAAATTTGCTTTTTGTTTTTCCCTGTGATTTTTCCTGGCTTTTTAAAACCTTGATGCCTTTAGATTAGGTATAGAAAGGCCTGCATTTTTCAGGGGAAAATAAATAAATTAGTTAATAAATTGGAAAATAAGTTTTCCAAAAGAAGGAAGTGTTTGAAGACCTAAGGCCATCTAAAACTATGGCTGGCTTTATGTATGATAATTATGAACTTTCAACTTGCAAATATTTGGAAAAATGGGGTGATCTGAGAGATACCTTGACCCCTCAGTAGGCAATATTTAATGCTCCAAAATTGGGATTTTATGTGTGTGAGTGTGTGTGTGTGTGTGTGTGTGTGCGCGCACGCGCACTTAACTAAAAGTCCTAGGCAATAATATTTAAAACCGTCATATGGGCAGTCTGTTTTAATTAAAAAGTAAGATGATAAAATTATAAAATCAGCAATTTACAAATATAAGAGCTCTAAGAAAAATAACGTGAATAAAGGAAAATATTAAAATTAAAATTCATTTTAAATTTTTAGAGATTGAATCAGAGCTATAGGTAAATTCTAAAACTAGTCTTATCTCATCTTTCTCCAACCTTGCTTTAGATCTTTACCTCCTAGCTCCAAGCTCTCTATGCAAATAGATTATGGCCTGTTTTAAGAAATACTAGTATTCTGGGAAGCTTGGATATATTTCATTTTCTCTTCCCTTGAGCAACTTGTTTGTCCTTAACTCACCTGTCTAAGTTAATTAAAACTGTCTTTCTTGTACTAGCTATTCTTAAAATTCCCTTCAGCAATTAAAGTCAGGAATGCTGGCTTGGCTTAAGCAGAGTTCGCTATGGCCTAAACTCCTCAGGCTCCTAATAATGACCAGTGACAACTACATCTCAGTAAATCCTGAAGTATTTGGGCCTCCTGGTGAGATTCATCTTGAAACATTGGTGAGTTTCTCATCTGTCACCTGTATGATCTACCATGCTAAACACTTTGGGTTCCTTTGCTTCTATTTCTCAAGCAAAAAAAACAAAAACAAAAAACACTTAAAAACCCTGTAGGCTCATCCATAGTTTGCTTCCTCAGTCAGATACGACAACATGTGTTTTTTTTTCTGGGATACATGAAAAGAGCTCTTGCCTCTGAGAGAACAGCCTGAGATGACTACAACATGTTATTCTTAACTTAAAGTCTTAATGTTTCCTGTACTGTAAGTGCTGTAGCCTCTAGTTTATGTTACGCCAATAGCTTAGACAAAGGGAATTTTACTGGATTCACATTTAAAGGCATCCCTCCTGTAAGAGACACTAAATATTAGTCTTCTCTTTCAAACCCTGCAAAACATAGAGCTTGGGTTTATGACTAGATATTCTAATCTTTTAATCCTGCCATACCTCACACCACACCTGTAGCATTCCTGATCGTGATGGCCTTGGGCAGCTGAGTTCTTGAGTTCTTCCTCTTTTAGGGAAGATTCTTTTAAACTGGATCAGACTGACCATGCAATGCACCCTTATGCAAAAATGAAATCTGCTTTGCCAAGTTACTATAGCTTTCTCCACAGTGTTCTTTCATAGGGTTCTTAGATAATATGTTTTATTTGTAACACCCTTGTTATTTAGCTCTTAAAAAGAGGAAGAAATATTACCTTAAGTCTACACTGCAAACTCACGCTTTCTTTTAGGCCACTAAGTCCTTTTTTTAACATATTAAAGAACTAGAGATGTAAGCTCCCTGCCTTCTCTCACTCTTTGTGCACTGGGATTTCACGTAATTGTGTTATGTGTATGATCATTGTTTTCATGTGTTGTTTGTGTCAAGACAATGTTTTAACTGGGAATTTCAGTTATTCTATTTTATTTTTATTTTACTTTCTCTTTATTTTTATTGTGCAGAAAACTTTATTATTTTCATTGTTATTTTTAGCATGCAAAATTAAAACACACATGTGCAGATTTATAAATGTATTTTGCTAATGTATTAAAAGGCCTGATAAATACATACTACATTATAAATTTGGGTACTCTAAACATCTAAAAAAACCTACTAATATCTTTAGGTATATTAAGTGCTCCACAAAACCTTTAAATTCTAATTGTTTATACTAAATGGCATTCATTAAAATTATAAGATAAATATTTCAGTAAGCTATAAAATCTAGCATTATATACTTAGATTTTGATTAGGATTTCTTCCCCAACAGGCTCTAAATATATAGATGTTCATGCTACCAACAAATGTAGAAACCAGCAATGGTACACACCAAATGACACAGGGTTCTCTGGAGGGACAGAGCCAATGGTGTGTGTGTGTGTGTGTGTGTGTGTGTGTGTGTGTGTGTGTGTGTGTGTGTGTGTGTGTGTTATAAAGATCTTTTGTTAAGCTTCCTTTTCATAATAAAAATTATAAGAGATACATGTTCTCTCTTGGAGGAAGGAAGGAAACTCATAAGACTCAAGAGGCTCAACAGACTTACAAGATTGACAAGGCTCTCCCCTCTCACGTTTGTATGAGTAAACTACTGAGGAGACTCTTCAGTGGAGTTGTCTGCAAGTTGTACAGGGAGTTCCAGAGATGTAGCTGTTGTGGGTGTCCTCACCCAGGCTTTTCAGTGATGAAGCTGCCCTTGAGTCTGTGCTCCTGCAAGTTACCCCTGACCCATGCTTCTATAAGTAACCCAAATAAACTCATTGGTTCACACATACAAAAAAATTATCAGCAAAAATTAATTACCAGATCTTGGTAGGTAAAAATCTTTTATATATGACTGCATGTGAAAAACCTGTCTACATGAGCTTATGTTTATATATATCGGTATCAAATTGGCTTTTAAGTAAGCACTCATGCAAACTGATGTTGTTCAATTAGCCTAACTTATTTTGAATCACAGCAAAACTAAAATTTTAAGGGAAGAGGTTCCAAATCCAACAGACTTAAGTTAGCATGGCCACATGTCCAGTGTGACAAATGAAGATATTAAATCAATGTGATAACTTTGGCAAAGCAAGTAAAAGTGATTAAGAGTCCTAAATATTTTAAATGTAGATTTTAACATGAGTTTTTAAATTTAAATGTTTAAAGAATCTTTTTTTTCATTTTATATATATGTATATATTTTTAATTTTATTAGAAGAAGCATTTCATTACAGCTTTTTCCAAGTTAATTATTTACTTAATAACCACATACTTCTTCTTCTAAGTAATTGAAGTAATTTCATTACAACATTCATTGACATATTCAATAACAATTTTCTGAGCTAAGATGCATATTTTTCAAAATTGGCTATAAATTTTTAGGTTTACAGTTGAATTATTACAGTTATACAATATTGTACTCAGTATAAACCCTATAAGACATA
>NW_008352126.1:1519088-1522034 GCF_000622305.1 Nannospalax galili
AAAAGTATAAAATAATAAATTCGTATATTTCAATGGCAATGTTTTTCCAATCTACTAATTATTAAGGAGCAAATTTTTATGCTTTGAAGTATAACCTTTTTTTTAATTCTCATAACTGTATGATTAGAAGAAGCATTTAACTACAGATTTATCATATTCAGTAACACACTCCAGAGCAAGAGTACATCTCTTTCACAAGTGGTTACAAGTTTCTAGGTTCACAGTTGAGTTAATACATTTATACAACATTGTACTCAGTATAAGCCCTGTAAGAGATAAAATTGAATGAGTTTTTTAACCTTTAAAAAAGATCTCCATTTCATTTTAGAATATATTGTTCCTTGCAAAAAGACTTATTGTTTTTGCTACTAACACTGAGATGTTGGCACATGCATCTCTAATCTGTATATGCATCGGATTATTACTAGTCATAATCGATTGCACTAGGACACTTGGTGCCTGTGTATGTCTATGAAGTCATCAGGTGGATTTCAGTGGTAATGTTTATCACCCCTACCAATTAGCATGATGTAAATTTCCATGCTTCTTCCTCAAATATAATACATTTTTTAAATTTGTTGATTTTGTGTGTGTGTGTGTGTATCACACAGAACATCCTAAACCATCTTATTCAACTATACACCCAATTCCCAGATAGCACCCTCCCATAGCATCCCTCCCCCGACCAGCACCCTTATACTCTGATATCCCTGCTACTTCCTGCTGTGTTGTCAGCACCCCAGCCAATCACAACTACCTACCCTTCTGGTGAATCTAATCACCCTATCTAGAGGTCTTTGTTTTAGGAGAGTCAGCTGTTCCTCTTCCACAGCAATCAGTTGTCAATACTCCTTTAGATAATATTAGGGTCTGCTGTTCATTTTCCCAGTTCTATGCTGGGTTACTATTTGGGAGTCCCTTTGTTCACCCTGGCCAACAACTCAGAAGAAGGTATCTCCTCTCTCGCATTATTGCTTGTTATATAGCATTTAGCTATGCATATGGACTCTTAAGAAATTATATTGACCACTTTAATCTTTAGTTATAATCTCCTTTTGGATGTTTAAGGCCATACAGTTGTCCCTGATAAACCAATTTATTTTTACTCTTAAGGTTGTTTGAGGATCTGTTCCTCAGGGGTCACATGGGCTTGGGAGGAGCCCCTGGCTCCTTTCTTTTACCAGTTCCACCTATGTGAAGATAAGTCAAAGGTCCTGCTTGATCATAGTTGCCGTCGCTTGGAAGCATGGAGGAAGTGATTCCTCTGTGTAGACTGGACACAGGTTCAATCCATCTGGTGGGGTTCCCTCAGCCTCCTTGATCGAGAGGACAGGTGACCCACCACAATTACAGAACATTTTGAGAGATGCTCGTAGTCCCCTGAAACTAGTCGACCTAGGAGGGCAAGGAGCAAAAACTGTCCTTTATATCCCTGTGACCAAATTATTATAGGCCTCAATGTATATCTGTTAAACACCCAAGAAGGTTAGTTCTACCAGTCTGGTGCTTTTAATTGCTGTGTGCCATGAAGATAAATCTTAAGGCAAAGACCAGTTGTTCTCAAATAAACCTTACCTAGACATATATTTCTTGATCTGCTATGTATAATTTGTCAGTAGGTTGTAGGAGTAATATTCCCTCTGGCTTTCAAAACTAGCTAGTCATTATTTATCTCTCACATTGTCTCACCCTTCCACCATATTTTTCCCACTTAAGGTGCCCCCATTCCCCCCCTTTCTCCCTCACTAATACCCAAGTTAAGGTGCCCCCAGTTCCTCCCTTTCTCCTTTACTAATACCCTTCTATGGTCCTACCTCTCTTGAGCTCCTTCTTGCCCCTTATCCCCTAGGTTCCTTGTATACCCTTCCCCTCTCCCTTAAACTAACCCAATTTTGTCCATATCTTCCTTATTAAGGCCTGTTTACTATTGTCCTTCTCTTTCATATTCTTTCTTTTCCTTTACCTCCCTTGATACATAATCACTTATCAGGATTTCTTTCTAGGATCCACATAAGAGGGAGAACATATGACAATTTTTTTATGAGTCTGTGTTACTTCACTTAGTATAACAGTTTCTAGTTCCATCCATTTACCTGAAAATTTCATAATTTCATCTTTCTTTATTGCTGAGTAAAACTCCATCATATAAACAAACCACATTTTCATTATCCACTCATCAATTGAGGGACACTTAGGTTGCTTCCATCTCTTAGCTATTTTGAAAAGAGCAGCAACAAACATGGATGTACAAGTGTCTCTGAAATAGGATGAGTTCTTGGGGTATATGACAAGAAGTGGTACAATTGGGTCAAATAGTAGGTTCATTTTGAGTTTTTATAGAGTTCTCCACACTGTTTGCATAGGGGTTGAACAAGTTTGCAGCCAAACCAGCAGTGGATGAGTGTTCCCCTTTCCCCACATCCTCTCCAACATTTGGTATCATTTGTTCTCTTGATCTTAGCCAGTCTGACTGGGGTAAGATGAAATCTTAAAGTGGTTTTAATTTGCCTTCCCCTAATTATTTGTGTTGTTGAATGTCTTTTAAGATGTTTCATAGCCATCTTTACTTCTTCTTTTGAGAACACTCTGTTCGACTCCTTAGCCCATCTTTTAACTGGGTTGCTTCCTGTCTTGATTCTCTGTGTTTTTAGTTCTTTATATATTCTAGATATTAAACCTCTGTTGGATGTGTCGCTGGTAAAAATTTTCTCCCATTCTGTGGGTTTTCTGTTTGCTTCCTTGGTTGCCTCCTTTGATGTACAGAAGCTTTTTAGTTTAATGAGGTCCCATTTGTTAATTATTTCCCTTGTGTCCTGAGCAATTGATGTCCGGTTTAGAAAATCCTTTCCTACACCTATATCTTGTAGGTTTTCCACAATGTTTTCTTCTAACAGTTTCAGAGTTTCAGGCTTTACATTGAGGTCTTTGAGCCATTTGGAATTGACT
>NW_008352126.1:1522081-1523428 GCF_000622305.1 Nannospalax galili
CATTCTTCTACAGGTGGAGATCCAGTTTTGCCAGCACCATTTGCTGAACATGCTGTCTTTCCTCCAGTGAATATTTTTGGCCCCTTTGTCAAATATCAGGTGGCTGAAATCGTATTTCCTCATATTTGGGTCTTCAATTTTTGTTCCATTAACCTATGGGTCTATTTTTGTGCTAGTACCATGTTGTTTTTATGACTATAGCTCTGTGATACAGCTTAAAATCTGGTATAGTAATCCCCCCAGCATTGCTCTTAGTGCTCAGGGTTGTTTTGGCTATCAGACGTCTTTTGTGCTTCCATATGAATCTTAGGATGTTTTTTTCTAATTGGGTGAAAAATGTCATGGGGCTTTTGTTTGGCATTGCATTGAATCTATAAATGACGTTTTGTAGGATGGCCATTTTCCCAATATTATTCTTCCAATCCATGAGCATGGGAGGTCCTTTCATCTGCTGATGTCTTCCTCAATCTCTTTCTTTAATGATTTAAAATTTTCATTGCAGAGCTCTTTAATGACTTTGGTCAGATTTATTCTGAGATATTTTTGGTTTTTTTTTGCAGCTATTGTGAAGTGGAGTGTTTCCATGTGCTTTTTCTCTGATTTCTCATTATTGATATATAGAAAGGCTAAAGACTTTTGTAGGTTAATTTTATAACCTGCCAGTTTACTGAACTTATTAATAATTTGTAGGAGTTTTTGGGTGGAATTTTTGGCATTTCTTAGATATAATAACATAACATCTGCAAAAAGGGATAATTTGATCTCTTCTTTTCCAGTTATTACTCCTTTAATTTCCTTCTCTTGTCTTACTGCTCTTGCAAGAGTTTCAAGTACTATGTTAAAGAGAAGTGGAGATAGTGTACAGCCTTGTCTGGTTCCTGATTTCAATGGGAATGCTTCCAGTTTTTCTCCATTCAGAATGACGTTGGCTGTGGGTTTGTCATATATGGATTTAATTATGTTGAGGTATGTTCCCTCCAGTCCCTCTAGGACGTTGAACATAAATGTATGTTGAATTTTGTCAAAGGCCTTCTCTGCATCTATTTAGATGACCATGTGGTTCTTGTCTTTGAGTCCATTTATATAGTTTATGATATTTATTGACTTACGTATATTGAACCATCGCTGAATCTCTGGGATAAAGCTGACTTGATCATTGTGGATGATGTTTTTTTGATGTGTGTCTGTATGCGGCTTGCAAGTATTTTATTGAGAATTTTTGCATCCATGTTCATTAAGGATATGGGTCTATAGTTTTCTTTTTTGGTTGTGTCTTTACCAGGCTTTGGTATGAGAGTGATGCTGGCTTCATCGAAGGAATTTGGAAGTTTTCCCTCCATTTCTATT
>NW_008352126.1:1523515-1524284 GCF_000622305.1 Nannospalax galili
TGTAAATCCATCTGGTCCTGGGCTTTTTTTAGTCAGGAGGTTTTGTATTACTGTTTCAATTTCTTTTTGTTTTATGGGTTTGTTTAAACTGTTAATCTCTTCTTGCTTTAGTTTTGGTAGTTCCCATGCCTCTAGATATCCATCTATTTCTTTTAGGTTTTCAAATTTAGTACCATATAGGTTTTTAAATTATTCCCTTATAATGTTCTGTATCTTTCTGGTGTCTGTTGTGATGTCTGCCCTTTCATCTCTGATTTTGTTGACGTGGAGGTGCTTTTTCTTTCTTTTGGTTAACTGGGCTAGCGGTCTGTCAATCTTGTTTATCTTCACAAAGAACCAGCTCTTGGATTCGTTGATTCTTTGTATTGTTTTCTTTGTTTCGATTTCATTAATTTCTGCTCTGATATTTGTTATTTCTTCTTGTCTGCTGGGTTTGGGTTTCATTTGTTGTTGCTTTTGAAGTGTCTTGAGTTGCAATGTTAAGTCATTTATTTGTGTTCTTTCCAATTTTTTGATGTAGGCACTTAGAGCTATAAACTTCACTCTAAGGACAGCTTGCAGCATGTCCCAGAGGTTTTGTTGTGTTGTACTGTCCTTTTCATTTAGTTCCAGGAATACTTTTATTTCCTTCTTAATTTCTTGTTTGACCCATTCATCATTCAAGAGTGTGCTGTTTAATCTCCGTGTGTTCATGTGGTTACTGGGGTTTTTTCCAGTGTTGATTTTAAGCTTTATTGCATTGTGGTCTGATAGAATGCATGGAATTATT
>NW_008352126.1:1524344-1524939 GCF_000622305.1 Nannospalax galili
TTTTGGAGAAGGTTCCATGGGGTGCTGAGTAGAAAGTATGTCCTTTGGTGCTTGAGTGGAATACTCCGTAGATGTTTGTTAATTCCATTTGACATATGATATTGTTTAATTCAGATATCTCTCTGTTAACTCTCTGCCCTGTTGACCTATCTAATGGAGACAGTGAGGTACTGAAGTCCCATACGATTGAGTTGGGATTAATCTGTGTCTTAAAGTCCTGTAGTATTTTCTTTATGAAGTTGGGTGCACCAGAGATTGGTGAATATATGTTCATGATTGCAACATCTTCTTGGTTTATTGTTCCTATGATCAGAATGAATTGGCCCTCTTTATCTCTTCTGATTAGTTTTAGTTTAAAGTCTATTTTGTCAGATATTAGAATTGCTACACCTGCTTTTTTCTTAGTACCATTTGCTTGGTATATTTTTTTCCATCCTTTCACTTTAAGGTAGTGTCTGTCCTTAAAGCTAAGATGGCTTTCTTGCAGACAATAAGAGGATGAATTCTGGTTTTATCTTTTTTTCTTTAATTTGGTCTTTTTGAGACAGAGTCTCCCTGTAGCCCCAGCTGGCCTGGAACTCACTATGTAGACCAG
>NW_008352126.1:1525209-1559345 GCF_000622305.1 Nannospalax galili
TCATTTAAAACTGGGAATACTTTGGTCCAGGCTCTTCTGGCTTTCCTAGTTTGCATTGAAAAGTCAGCTGTAATCCTAATGGATTTTCCTTTATATGTTTTCTTTCCTATCCTTTATATTGTTTCTCTTTTGCAGCTTTCAGTATTGTCTCTTTGTTTTGCACATGTAGTGTTTTTACTATGATGTGCAGTGGAGAGTTTCTTTTGTGGTCCTGCCTGTTTGGTGTTCTATATGGTTCTTGTATTTGTATGGGCATGTCTTTCTTAATTTTGGAAAATTTTCTTCCATGATTCTGTTGAAGATCTGGTTCATGCCATTATCTTGGGTTTCTTCTCCTTCCTGTATGCCTATGATTCATAAGTTTTGTCTTTTTATGGTGTCACACAATTCCTGGACATTCCATTCTTGCGATTTCTTAAATTACTCATAATCTTTGCTTGAGTGGTCCTGTTCATCCAGTTTCTCTTCCAGTCTTGATACTCTGTTTTCCATTTAGTTCATCCTATTGGTGAGGCTTTCTCCTGGCGTTTATAATTGGCTTACTGAGTGTTTCACTTCCTTCTTCATTTCAGTCTGAGTATTCTTCAATATTTCTAACTCTTTTATGAATTCATTCAGAAGTTTATCCCTATCTTCCTTCACTCCTCTGATTTCCTTTTGTTTTCTTTAAATTCACTAAATTCTTTTATCATGTTTACAATTGTTCTTTTGAGTTTCATGTCCTGCATTATCTCTAGGGGTTTCTCATTGTACTCCTCTAGAGAACAATTGGTATTTGGTGGTGGTGTGGTATTTTGTTTATCATGTTATTTTTTCTCTGTGATTTTGACATGTGAATTTCTTTTGTAGTTTCTGAGATGTGTGAGACTCAAACCTTCAAGTTTAGGTCCTCTTCTTTTTGTGAACTTTATGTGTCTTTGTGGTTTATGTTTTGGGCATGAAAGGATGGTTCCTCTAAGCTTACAGTTCTTTATTTTGATTTTATATTGGAGTAGCCAGATTCCTTTTGTTTTCAGGAGTTCCCATGGAGGCCGAAGTCAGATGATGATCAGATACTCTCAGGCTTTCTCCTAAGGTCTGGATCCCTCCAAGATAGATTTTGGCCTCAAGAATTTGGGGGTTGAGCTGGCCTGGGAGCCTGGCCCAGGAAAGATGATGGACTAGGGAAGCTGGTGGCTGTGCCATCTGGAGATGCAAAGGAAGATGGGATTGGGAGGTGTCTCCAAGTTCCCCTAGGGACTGGACTGAGGAGCTGGGTTGGTCTGGATGCAAAGGACTGGGAAGAGGAAGGGTCAGCCCCAGCATCCAAGAAAGAGGCTGGCGGTTTGTGCAGACCTAGGGAGGTTGAGGGAGGTGAGGGCAGGGCCAGACCCAGAGTGCTCCTGGGGACAGGAGAAGGAACTGAGTTGCTCTGGATGCACAGGATCAGGAAGAATCAGTGGTGGTTCCCCAAGTGTCTGTGGTGCCAAGACAAGGAATGGGCCAGGACCCTGGCTAGGAGGAGAGACCAGCAGGGGAGATGGGAGGCTGAGTGAGGCTGGAGGAGTCAAGGCATGGAGGGAGGGATGGACTTACCCTGGAGTGAGAAGCCTGGAGGTTGAAGAGAGGCCCACCGTTCCTGCAAGCCCAGGGAAGCAGAGCTCATTATGGCTTTAACATACTAAATAACAGTTTCCAGAGCAAAGACATATCTCTTTCAAAAGTGGCTATAAAATTTTTAGATTCACAGTTGAATTAATACAGTTATACAATATTGAACTTAATATAAACCCTGTAAGACATAAAATTGAGTGAGTTTTTAACCTTTAAAAAAGCTCTCTATTTCATTTTAAAATATACTGTATCTTACAGACTCATTGTTTTTACTAATAACACTGAGATGTTGGCACATGCATCTCTAATCTGTATGTATCTGATTATTACTAGTCATAATTGGTTGCACTCAGGTCCTTGGCACCTGTGTATGTCTATAACGATATCAGGTAGATTTCAGTGGCAATGTTTATCACCTCTGCTAATTAACATGACATAAATTTTTATGCTTCCTCCTCAAATATAATACTTTTTAAAAAGTTTTTTTGTGATTTTTGTGTGTGTATATCACACAGAACATCCTGAACCATCTTATTCATCCATACACCCACTTCCCAGATATCACCCTCCCATAGCCTCCCTCCCCCAACTAGAGCCTTTATATTCTGTCATACCTGCTACTGTCCACTGAGTTGTCAGCACCCCTAGCCGTTCCCCAGTACTTGTCCATCCAGTGAATCTAGTCAGCCTATCTAAGGGTCTTTGTTTTAGGAAGTTCAACTGTTCCTCATCTAACAATAATCAGTTGTCAATATTCCTTTAGAAAACATTGGGGTCTGCTGTTCATTTTCTAAGTTCTACGCTGGGTTACTATCTAGGAGTCCCTTGGGCCACCCTGTTCAACTCAAAAGAAGGTATCTCCTATCTGGCATTGTTGCTTGTTATGTAGCCTTTAGCTAAACATACAGACTCTTAAAAAAATTATATTGACCCCTTTAATCTTTGGTTATACTTTCCTTTTGGGTGTTTAAGGCCATACAGTTGGCCCAGATAAACCAATTTATTTTCACTCTTAATGCCATTTGAGGATCTGTTCCTCAGGGGTCACATGGGCTTGGGAGGAGCCCCTGACTCCTTTATTTTACCAGTTCTGTCTACGTGAATATAAGTCAAAGGTCCTACTGGACCATGGCTGGCTTCACTTGGAAGCATGGAGGAAATGTTCCCTCTGTGTTGACTCTCATCTTTGTAGACTGGATGCTGGTTCAAGTTCATCTTGTGGGGTCTCCATAGCCTCCTTGATCAAGAGGACAGGTGACCCACCACAATTATAGGACATTTTGAGAGATGCTCATAGTCTCCTGGAACTAGTCGACCTAGGAGGGCAAGGAGCAAAAATTGTCTTTATGTCCCTCTGCCCAAATTATTATAGGCCTCAAAGTATGTCTGTTAAACATCCAAGAAGGTTAGTCCCACCAGTCTGGTACTTTTAAGTACTGTGTGCCATGAAGATAAAAATAAAGAATCTTTTTAAGACAAGATATACTAAAGTCTGGTCGAGATCTTATCTCCTTGATCATTATCCTAATTCTGGTTCCGTAATGTGCTCTCCTAACATGGTAAACTAAACTATTCCAAGGATCATGAATGACCACTTATCTCTGCTTTAGATGTATGTTGTATGTATGTTTTAGGCCATTTTGATAACTGCTGCCTCTTTAAAGTCAACCAACAAGTTTGACAAGGTGTATATCTTTTCCAAGTGTATGTAAAAGCAGTTCTAAATATTTAAAAAGAAAATTGGTCATGTAGAAATATCTACTTCAAAGTTTACACCTTAAAGTTTAAGACTTTTAAAGTTTGTAAGTAATCTTAATGTGTTACATTATGATAATATATTTGAGATAATTGTTCATCTCTGCTTTAAATTTAAAGACATAGTATAGTTAAATACTTATTAAATGATTAATACAGTTACTATAATTGTAAACAGAGGCAATAAATCAATAAGTAAAGTCAAAATTTTATCATCTGGATGTCTCAAACCATAATGAAATGTTAATTTTTTTTTTTTTTTTTTTTTTTTTTTCTGGAGCCCTTGTTAGCTGCCATGTGGGTGCTGGGATTTGAACGTGGATCCTCTGCAAGATTAGTCAGTGTTCTTAACTACTGAGCCATCTCTCCAGCTCCTTAAACTCTTTTACACTTAGCTTTTTTTTTTTTTTTTTTTTTTTTTTTTTAAAAAAAAAAAAAAAAAAAAAAAAAAAAAGAGGACGATAAATCTTTCACTGAAGAAGTTAACTTTTTTTAACAAAAATAATTTCAAAGTGCCTGTTACCGTGACTTATGTTTAACAAACAATTAGTTTAAATTGATTAAACAAAACAAAACAAAACTATTAATAATATGATTTACAGATAAAATTCTAGCACTCAGGAGCACCTATAAGAGAGTGAGGCAGGAGGATCACAAGTTTGAGGCCAGCATGAGCTACTGAGACCCTGTGTAGAAAAACAAGAGAAAAACAAAGCATATAAATATTGAAGCTAAAAAAATATGAAATCATTAGCATTCGGGAGACAGAGGCAGGCAGATCTCTGTGAGTTCAAGCCCAGCTTGGTCTACAGAGGGAGTTCCAGGTCAGCTGGGGCTGCAGGGAGACCGGAAAAAAAAAAAAAGTCCCTATAACATGCTCAGATGTTTGACAAACTTGTTACTTTAACCTTATTTTCTCTAGACAGAAACACCCAAAGATTTGGGTTAATTCTTCTTCAGTCATAGAAACAAGACATCACTCTAATAACAACATATTCGAGATATTTTATAGTTTAAGTACTAACGTTCTTTGATTAAATGAGCATCTAAGTTGTCCTATATAGGACAGTTAGCCAGTATAAAAATAATTAAGCAGTATCTACATTTTATTAAGGAAATGGATAATTTCCATTTCTAATCATTAAAAAAAGAAAAAAAAGGTAGTTGGTTAAGCCTTTAAGGCATATAAAATTCCAATCTCCTAAATGATTTGATCTCTTGTTTCTATGACTGTTGTTAATATTTTTATGTAAATGAAGACATTCTTGTTAAAAGAAAGTTCAAAGAATACTATATTGTTTTGTAGTTTCTTCTATAATATGTTTCATGTATTTATTTTTTTAACTAAAGCTGGTATCATGCCAATATAATACAACACATGAAGTCATTATCCATAGATAAGAACTACTAGAGTTAGCAGTAGCCACTCCATGAGGTTATAGCTGTAAGGTCTAACTCACCCAAAGAAAAATCAAACATTAGAAAACGATGGATTTGTTTACATGTTCCAAATATAAACAAAATAGTTCATAGAGTTCAGATAACTGTAAATACAGGGGGAAGCATAGTCAATCTCATTTTTATTCTAATATTTGTTGCCTTAATCTGTTATATTTGCTCCATTAGGCTAAGCAATACTCTTGTTTATTTTAAGTGTAGGCATCCTACTAAATGTCACATGCAAATGTTATGTCAGATATAGAGGACAAAAGAAAAGTAAGATCCGGAACGTGATGGCTGATAGTTTTGATATGATCCAGGTGTTTCTTTCTTATTGGCTCTTCCAGCCAGCTAGTACTCTCTCCGGAAGACTGCTATCTCGCCTACAACTGAGCCTCATCTACATCAGATTCTAGGAATGAGCCTTCCTAAGACGACCTGTGAATAAATAATATGTGGCCCTTGCATGCACAAAATGTAATGCTTGGCCAACAGGGGAACTGTAAAAGAGAAGTTCCCAAAAGGAACTCCTGCACCTTGAACTGAATTTCCTGCAAGGCTAATTGTTGATCACTCCAGAGACCGTGGAGAGTTTGGAATATTGTAGGTCCAGTGTCTAATTACCATTTATCTTGGACCATCTTTAGCCCCCTGAACAGCCATTCCATACCCACCTCTGTTTCTGATCTAACATCCTGTGACTAACGGAAAAAACCTTTTAGAATGTGTTACCCTAGCAGACTACCCAGTCTCACCAATGGAAAGGGTAAGAATGTCATCGGATAGTATCTGAGACCTGTAGTTAAAAAAACCCCTTGCTTTGCTGTGATCCACCTACTGAATGTATCCTCCAATGTATTTGAGAAGTGTCTTGATTTGTGACTTTTCTTTGGTCTATTACTGTAAAAATGTAAGGCAACTGTTACCATGCTGCAACATGGAATTTGGAGTAAACTTAATCTGTGTTCCCGGGCTATGGTCACTCATATTTGACTCCAGAATAAACCATTTCTTCCCCTTTGAAGTGACAGTTTTACTTTTGCGGTGACATCTTTCAGGTACTTTCATATTTCAATAAATTTAGAAATTTCCCCAGTCTTTGGAGAATGTGTAATGTTGTTAAGTGTTAGACAGACCTGAAGTCCATAAAATAACAAGAAAAATAAGGGTTTAGTGATTAGTGTTGTGTGGAGAGGGGGAAGACAAGGGAAATTATGGGGACTTGGAGAGGAAATGCAGCCCCTCATTGCACAGTATGACTGAAGCCTCTCCACGGACTGAGAAGCAAGAATTGCAGCACAGTTAACAACATTTCAATAAAGGATGCCAACGTCTAGAGATGACGCTTTTTCAAATACAGAAATGTTATGTTGAAATGACGGAGTATCAGGTTCAAGTCCTAAATGTATACGGCCTTGGCCTGGTGCCCTGTTCCTTCTCCTAGTCACATTTTTGGGCTCTCAATTAAGATTAACTTTATTGACAGTGAAAATATCCTCCCTTCCTGCATTCCTTCAGTCTTATCAATTACAATCCTGTCAGATATCCCTCAGGAACCATTCTGTGATGGCGCCATTTAGGCCTCCTAACAACGCTTTGAAAATAGTATCTTCAAAACCTACCAGAATCCTATTTATGACTAAATGAAATGAGGCAAAAGTGGGGAAGGGGGCTCTCTGTGAGAGCCATGAGATGCTGTAAGCCTTACAGCATCTGATAAATCAAAGGCCACCTACCAGAGCCACTCCAGGCCAGTGGCTTCCAGATCCTTTGTCTTGAGAACAAGTAGGAATTCTACTAAAGGTGAGTTTAAAAGAAATTTTATTACAGGGTTGTGGATGGGAGTTTAAGAAAAGGAAAGAAAGTGGTCAGATAAATGGGGTACACCAACTCCTAGCCAAGGGGGTCCACAGGACCTATAGCAGAAACTGAAATTAAATGTGGCACAGTGAACCTGGCAGTCCAGATGGCCAACCCAGGAGATGTTGCCTCTCGGGCTTCAGCCACATCCTCAGGCATAGCCTCCCAGACGGGAGATGTGTGAGAGAAGAAAGAGAAGCCTCAGCAGGAAGTAGAGCACCTCAGGGTATTTCTGGCCTCTGTCCAGGATAGAACTAAACACATGTCCCTCTTCTGGCCAAAGGTAAGAAACAAGGCTCCTGTCTTTAACGTGTGTGACCCATTTTTCTATCCTGTTCTCACCCTGAAGACAATGAAATTTCTCTCTCTCTCTCCTCTCTCTCTCCTCTCTCTCATCTCTTTCTCAATCTCTCCTCTCTCTCTCCTCTCTCTCCTCTCTCTCTCTCTCTCTTTCTCTCTCTCTCAGAGAAGCCCACAGCCATGCTCTAGCACAGTTTTCTTTTATGCAGTACCTCTTCCCTTCTCTTAACTCTCGTGATTAAAATCTATGTTATATATGTCTTTTAACAAGCAAACGAGTTCTCTCTTAGAGAAGTCCACATCTTTGTGCTCTGGTGTATGTCATTTTCTTTCTGATGACTTCTCTTGTCATTAAACCCTCATGTTTAAGGCAATGTTAAAAGATCTTTAAAATCTTTTGTTTTTACTATGCATACAATATATGTGTGTAGGAGCATGTATGTACATGCCATGGCGTCAATGCGAATGTGGAGGTCAGAGGACAGCTTTGTGGAGTCCAATCTCCTCTTTCACCTTATGTGGATTTGAGAAACTGAACTCAAATCACCAGGCTTGAATGGCAAGTGATCTTATTTACTGAGCTATCTCCCCAGCCCTATCAAGGTATCTTTAATAAAATCTCAGCTCTTCTCCATACTACCTAGTCTTGAACTTCCTTTTAGCACTGAAGTTCTGATCCAGGTTTCTCCAGAGTTAAGGTCCCTCAAGGACCAGGAGAACTTTTAAAGCTCCTGAGAGTCACAGTATGGAGCTGTGTTTCTATTCCTGCCCACATTAACAGTGTCATGGAGACAATAGGAATTGTTGCAATTCAGACCAGTAAGTAGTTTGCTGCAGGATGGATCATAGAGACGTTGATATGTGGATTGGCTTGAAGAATAGGCAAGATATTAAAAGGCTTAGGTCAATTACAAAATCCTTCTTTTCATATTAAAGGTAAGATGATAGTCCATAACCCCAAACACAGTAATGGGTACGAGGGAATTTCAGTGTCATTACTAAAAAGTGAAATAGTGGGGCTAATGGGAGAAGCTGAATTAGTGGGGTACATATCAAGCTTATCACTACAGATGGATGAGGTATCAGAGACTTCACTGTAGTGTGGAGGTCCAACCAAGAAATTTAGGTTTCTAAAAATAAAACAAGGAGGGCTGGAGAGATGGCTCAGCGGTTTAGAACACTGGCTTTTCTTACAGGAGACCCAGGTTCGAATCCTAGCACCCACATGGCAGCTAACAACTGTCCAGAACACCAGTTCTAAGGGGATCTGACAGGGTCTTCTGTCCTCCGTGGGCACTGCACAGCACAGGTGCACTTACCTACATGCAGGCAATACACATTGCACATAAAATAAAAATTGTAGCAGGAGGCCTCCAAAGATGGTGCGGACCCGGAGCCCTGGGATTCACAAAGAATTCACTTCACTTCTTGGTCCTCAAATAGCCCGCCAAAAGGAGCTCACGCCTCCGCCTCCATACCCTGCCAGTGGCTGCTGACAGACTGCGTGGCACAGACCAATCAGAAAACGATATGCTGACTAAAGGGACTTGGGGGCAGAGAAAAGGGAAATATAAGGCCTGCCCCCTCCTGCATTAAACGAGCCTGCAGCACCTCGCCTAGTGCTTGCTTCTACCCAACTCCCGGGGTCTGTGTGTCGTGACTCCGTGCCTCTTGCCCCCCCTAATCAGCAGGGGACCTGATCCAGGTTAGGGTTTTCACAGCTGGCCTGAGGAGAACCTGCAACAAAAAATAAATACTTTCTGAAAATTAAAAAACAAGGATTTTCAAGGCAGACCGCTCATGGACAGCACTCTTGAACAGTGTGAGGTGCAAGATCTCCCCACTTTCTGTTGGCAGCCTGAATACTGTTGCACTGCTTGTACCACAGAGCTGATGCCCTGCCGGAGTGCCTCTGTATGGAGGAAGGCGAAGAGAAATCAAGCTTCCTTGAAATTGTTTTCTAATTAGCAAAAATAACAACTTATGATCACCTGGCAAATCAAATTGTGCTGTTTTGTTTTTTTATTGGTTACTGAAGAAAGAAGGAATCATTCAGGAAAGAAGGAATGAGATGAAATATATACCTGGAAAGCAACTTATGGTATCTGCTTGGACTAGGCCAAAATGTTTGAATAAATGAAAACCAGAAGTAGTTGCAATCTGATAGTGAGAAGTTGGACTACAAGGAGATTCTTAAGACAGTTTTCAAGATCCAGGTCTTTATGAAACTGAATTTGGTGGCATTGGATGAAGGTCAGAAATGCAATCATGGGTGGAGGATAGTTCAGATCAGAGATAAACTGTCATCTGTAATCCGAGGGAACCTACTCTTAAGAGCTGATAGTAGAAACGACACTATAGTAGAGGATCATTTCCAAGGAGGCATCAGTTGAACACCATTGCACACAGATGTTGAAATGAAGGAAAAGGAAAGATTGTGTATGTTCCCAGACTGTGAAATTTTTATGACTTATAAAACCAGGTACTTATCAAAACACAGGAAAGGCCAGAAGTGTGGTGACGATCACAGAGATCCTGGCTAAACTCAGGATTCTGAATTCTCAGTGAAATACTGCTTAACTTGCCATTTCTATGGCTTATTTCATACAAACAATGTATATTATGAATTAAAGTTTCCAGAAAGCAATTTGATGAAGAACATTCTTTAAAAGTTCATTGGTTGATTGGAGGTTAAATGATTATGGATGGAATGAGATGTTGTAGTTCAGAACCAAATTATCTTGGGCTATCTTTAGCCCCTTGAATGGCTGTTTATTGCATAACTCTGTATGTGACCTAACATCCATGTGACTATGAGATAAATCCTTTGTAATATATAAATAGACTCCTAGTTTCCACCAACCCTAAAGTTAACGTTTTCAGATAGCATCTGAGAACCATACAAAGATTTCTCTGTTTTCTTGTAACCATCATAGATAATGTACCCACCAATATACTTGAAAGTGTATTGATTTATGGCTTTCTTTGTTCTGTTACATTCCCTGAAAGAACCTATATTGACTTTCAAGAAGGCTGATCAACAGATCGAAATTTCAGAGATTGTGGAGAGGTTGGAATGTTAAGGCCCAGAACCGAATTGAATTAATGTTTTCCTGTCTTTGGCTTCTCCGGAGCTGTTCCTTGCCCTTCTCTGCATCTGACCAAACATCCTTGTTACTAGCATGTGAAAACTTTAGGAATGCATTAACTGACCACTGGCTTCCATTAACTAAAAGGCTAAGGATGCTGTAGATAGCATTTGAGGCCGATAGCAGAAACGGCCTCACTTTGCTCCGATCCATCTACCTAATGTTTCCAGCAATATATTTGGAAAATGTCTTATTTTGATTTTCTTTGTTCTGTTACAATAGACTTCGTGAAATTGTTTGCCCTTTGGAACATAGACTATGGGGCAGCCAGAATCTGTGTTTTCTCCCTTGGTCACTATTATGTGGCTCAAGGATAAACTATCTCTTTTCCTTTCTGCGATGAAAACTGTATTTTGTCTGTTTGAGACAGGGTCTCGCTGTAGCCCCAGCTGACCTGTAACTCACTATGTAGACCAGACTGGCCTTGAACTCACAGAGATCCACCTGCCTCTGCCTCCCCAGTGCAGGGATGAAAGGCAATGGCCACCACGCCTGGGTCAGAATTCATATTTTTAAATGTAGGAGGATTTCTTACAGTCTTTGAAATCATATGAAGAGCAATAAATTAGAGGATAGTAAACTTTAGATTATCTTAAATGCTATTTTGTACATTACAAATAGTCACAGAATACTTCTGGTACTATGTTTTACGAATATTTCTGGGAATTCTATTTCTAGCCTGCTGAAACAAAAGATAAGAATTTAACATGCTGAGGCTCCTGAAATTTTAGAAAGTGAAGAGAATTACTCTTTACTGCTACAAGCTTGAGAACTGTTTGCATGTTTCTTTTAGGAAAAGTTGTAAGTAGTTGCAGAAAGATTTTGAAAGTCGTGATGTTAACTTTCTGATATAAATCACCTACTGTATTTACCTTAAAGTGCTACCTGTGTTGCCTAGCTCTATAGTGCTCTCTGCAAGGCTAAACACCACAGAAGCATTAACGTCAAAAAGAGAAGCTGTTTCACACATGTGCTATTCTGCATGTTAGTAGGACTTTCTGCATGAGACTAACCAGCATAACAAGGGATCACAGATTTCCTGCATCCTGCCAGTCTCCTTAATCATCCTGTCTTCATCAAAACAGACCTTTGCTACATCATCCCATTTCTTAGGTCTTTGCTTTTCTCTTGATAGTAGATTGTCAAATTCAAGTTAACATATACAGATGTTAAAATGACTTAATATCCAATGTCCACTTAGGCAGTATTTTCCCTTTAAGGAAATCATTTAGTGGATTAAATAAAAAATGAGCTTTGAAATGTAGTAGGTTGGTACAATGGGGCATCTCTATGAGTGTAGTCACCAGTCAAATACTTTCCATTTATGCAGTTGAATTTATTTCAGTATGATCTGCTTCATGTCAGATGCTAGTTTCCAGAACAGTAGACAATTTCTGTCTTTATGAAACTCAAATTTGGTGGAAGATACAATGTTTAACATATAAGAAGCTAGAAATTCTAAACTATAATAAATTCTAAAAATATAAAGTATAATCTTTTCTGAACAATGTCATCTGGTAGGACTAAGTGAACAGAACAATGGAAAGAGACACTAATGAATATCATTACACTTGATATAGTTTTTATTTACTCTTTGAGGATTTCATTCGTATGTGCATGTTGATCACACCCACTCCTGAGTCCTTCCCCTAACTGCTCCAAATCCAGATCACACTTCGTGCCCTCACATCTCTGTCAACTTCATGTTGTGTTTTCACGTCTTATGGAATGTGGGTCATGTATAAGACTAAACCCCTACAGAACACTTATTCTTCCTGCTCCAGCATCCAGTCTGTTGCTAGATCCTAAATATACATGGAGGGCTCATGATTCCCACCCCACTCCATGCTAGGGTGTTGACTGGCTTGATCTTGTACTGGTCTTTTGCAGGCAGCAATGGCATCTCTAAGTTTCCTCCATAACTTTTGTCTCTTAGAATATTTCAAAACCCTCTTCCATGAGGGTCCCTAAGCCTTGGAGGAAGAACGGTGTGATATAGATGCCCCATTCAGGGCAGAGCACTCCACAGACATTTGTTCTCTGTATTATAACTGGTTGTGTGATTCTGTGTTAACTACTGTTCAAAGGGATTTCTCTGATGCGGTCTGTAAACTTAATTAATCTATGAGTACAGAGATGAATGTAGGGGTCAGATTAATACTATATCCACTTTAGCAAAATAATAGAAGTAGTTGACCCCTGGGGCCATGTAGCTTTATAACAAGGGGTTCTTGGCCAGATTTACATCACTAAGCATGCATTTCCTCCTGTGGAGCAGGGCTTAAATCCAACCAAAAAGAGGTTGTTTACCCCACACTGTTCATGGCATTATTGCATCCCTGGGCAGATCTTGCCTAATTTTCTTTCCCCAGTAGCCTGCATAGCATCTTCTGGTTACTATGAAAGTTAGCCAGGAGGAAAGAAGCTTACTGGTCAATCCCAACTTGATTTCTCCATGTCCAGTGTGCTGTCTTTACCAACAGGGTTATTCATCAAATTCTCATGGGCATCCAAGAGCAATGGCAATAGTCTATGCTGTTTGGGGGTTCTCCTGTAGGACCCTAAGACCCACTATGCCCCAATCCCTCCAGACCCCCACTAACTGATCTTTTAGCTTCTGTAAAATGCTTGGCTGCCACTTTAGACATGCCTAGACATGCCCTGGCATGCCCTGACCCCCGCCTGCTATCCCCCCCGCTTGCAGGAAACTATAGATTAAGCAAGCCCAGGCATGAAAACTGCCCTATAAGGTAAAAACGGAGACCCCTGGCCCCACAGATAATAGTCAGCACATTCCACAGACCTGAGAATAGCACCTACCAATTAGAAACTTCCAGGGCTGCATCTTATACATCCAATCAGTTTAAAACTATGTTGGTGCACGCCGGCTCCTTGAACCAAACAAAATGTATCTTCGGTATCCCCCTCCTCTCTTTGCCTAAAACCTATAAAAGGCTCCACTCACCATTACTCTGGGCTCTCAGCACACATCCATTGAGTTGGTGAGGTCTGAGAGCTCAAGCTTAAGCCCAAATAAACCATAAAACTTTGCTTTTGCATTTTGGCGTGTTGGGTCCTTGGTGGTCTTTTTGGGGTCCAGTGGATGAGGTACAACACTCCAAGACAACAAGTTGAAGGGAGGTATCCCACAACTGGCATTGGATTTTTATTTGACAGCGTGTGGCTTCCAAGAGAAACATTATCCCATGTGCAGGGTAACAACAACTAAACTTAATTAAAAAATTATTGAGTTTTCGTGCATTTCATCTTACTCAAATCCTTAACCCCACAAGATTTCATGCATTCTGTCATACATATTAAGTCCTATCCACTCAAGCGTTTGTACCCAGATATCCTTTGGTGCTTGTTCATACGCTGGAGTATAGTCAACCTATCTAGAGTCTCTTCCTTAAAAAAATCTGCTTCCCCTCCCTAAGAAGTAATCAGTTGCCAACAATTCCTAAGCTAAGGTTGGGTCCTGCTGCCCATCTCCCTTGTTTTACACAGGGTTTTTGTGTGATTGTATCTGTGTGGGTCTTGTGCATGATGCCACCATTGTTGAAAGTTCATATGAGCACGTTCCAGTGGCCTGAATACCTGTTTCCTTACATTCGTGCTCCAACCCTGGCTCATGCATTCTTTCTGCCCACTCTTCCACAATGGTCCCTGAGTCCTGGAAACCTTCTTCCTAAAGAAAGACTAGCTCTCGTAGTTCTAGAGGATATAATGGAAGCTGCTAAGGGAGAAAATCAGTCAATGATTCAACGCAGCTCTAAAGCTAGAGCATAAACTAATTTTCTACTTGTTTCTGAAAGGTGACCTTGTATTATAAACTTTACATTTTTAAAGTTCATATTTTTAACTAAGTTTGGGAAAGTAAACAAGAAGTTAAGCACAAGGCACAAGTAGTGAGCAAGGATTCAGCAAATAGGTATTTTCAGTAACAATAAGGCAGGAGGATTTGAAATAATTCCTCTTTCAGATAAAACATTCACTTCTAATACACTGACAGTCTTTGAAAGGTCAGTTATAACGAGATGGCAACTGGATGTTCTTGATTTCTACAGAAGAACTGGATTATATAAATATAATATACAACTAGAGGTAGTATTGACAGACGTAACTTTCAGAGGGTAAAGAAAGGTAAGCTCGCAGCAGGTCATCCTAGAAATTGTGCAGTGTGTGCCCTCACCCAATGTTGATGGGTGCCCCCCCACCACCTCATATCACATCAGCCTGATGCTGATGTTGATGTTGATAGGTGCCTCTTCTGCCTCAGTTCATCCTAATTCATCAGCCTTCAAAACAATAACAATGATTTCAGTTTTTTCATCAAGAAAAAGAAGTGTTGGATTAAAATTTGGCACAGTTCATATCAAAAACTTGATTTCAACTTTCAAAACAACAACAAAGGATTCACCCTTTTTCATCAAGAAAAAGAATGTATTGAACTAAAATTTGGCATACTTCATAACAAAAAGCTTCATTTCTTTGTGTAGAAACCAAGATTACTTTGGAGGTTAACTAAATACCAGTATGGAAAGAAATTGATGACTCTGTACCTATGCAATTCTTCAACAGTCTCAAATATTAGCAACATGTAATAGGCATTATTTAGGTTGGACCCTTTTCAGATAAACTGAGTAGCACAAAGCTTAGTTTATATCTTGCTTTGTGCAAACTGATGGTCAAGAAGCGACATAAACAGGAGAAAATAAGACAGTCACCAGTCCAAGAACAACCTACAGAAATTATCACCATAATTTGACACTTGATGACAGTCATGTCAGTTATAGTAACACTGTGTACATGTTGTATGCTGGGTAGTGGGACAACACACACACACACACACACACATGATTTTAAATAATCCTCACAATTTATTAGTTGATTTATTCCATTATCTCTAATTCACAGAATAACAATTGAGAAGGCATTTTGTTCAAGTTCATATTTGTCATGATTGACAAATACAAATTCCTAACAATTGTGAAATACATTATCAAATTCCCAAAAGTTTAAACTTTGGCAGAGGAATTTTCCAGGACGAATTTGCTCCTCTAGCAAGGCAATAGTGATGCATGGTTTTTTGAGAGTTATGGGACCTTTCACGGCCCAGTTGTGCATGACCTAAGGACCTAAGATGCCAGATACAGTCATAAAAGATCAATCTGGGACAGGAGCTCCAAGTCCATCATCTAATGCCAAAACAGATAAATAATGCGAAAGCTCATGAGATCATGCAATGTAGAAACAGGCATTATTAAGACTTATCACCGAAAAGTGAGAAACTCCTAGAAATGGGGGGAGGTTCCAAGAGAGGAACAGTCCTTGGATTTCATTTTTATGGGTGTTCTAACAGCAATGGTGTAAAGTAGACAAAAGCTGTAGTAATCTCTGTTAAGATTGTTTAATTCTCTGGTCTATCATCGGCTGAGCCAATGGCAGACCTACGCAGTGTATGCATGTCCCTCTAACCCAACCAGGGACACGATCATGTGATGTTCATATGTTCATGTGGTATACATCCGTTAGGGGTATCCAAAGCCTGCTCTGTTTATCTGTGATTCTAGATTTGAGCCTGACGTCTAGCTGTAGATTACTTGGCCAAAGTTACTTCCCTTTGACTTTGTAGATGTCTCGATTGCTGTTAATTATTCTAAGTGCTCTTCTTTTTCACATTTCTGTAATGATCTTGTAACTTTACCGTGGCAGAGAATTAACTCTATCACAACAACCCAGATGTAGTTGCAGTCTTTCTTAGCTACCTCACACCCAGCTCCTTGTCTATGCAGTGGTCTGTTGTCTCTTGAAGTGGGTGCAGACTTGCTAAAAAGCCATTGTTACTTACAGTTTGACATGTACCAAGTAGCTGTATTAAAAGCAAGAGTACATGAAAGGACAACTGTGCTTTATACATGTTCCTAATGGGCTTCTGGGATGTGTACTGGGGGGTAGGGTCACCTGGCATACTCTCATTGGCCCAGAGTCCTGTCCTTCCCCTCATCTGGCTAGATTGGTTATCCCACACCCAACTACAAGTGCTCTTATTCTTCTTCATCAGTGCTCCAGACTCTGCCATTTTAACTCTTTATCTCTCAACTCCAGCCTCTCTTCTCACTGCAGCATAAAGAATCTTTGAGTTTTACCATGAGGTCCTTGCCCTTACTACCTACAGAGAGCTTTCTCCTGCCTCAGTAGCAATGTCTGTTTTTTAAAGGAATGAAATTAAAGTTATAATTCATTTCTTATCACCTTGCTAGGACTATTTCTTCTAAGTTAAACTTTATGAAACTCAATTTTTCAATTATTCTTTACCATCTGATATTCTATTTTTAAAGTTTTTTTATTATAGGTGTGTGCCTGAGTGTGAGTTTGTGCACATAACTTCAGGTATCCATGGAGACTAGAACAGGGCATCAGATACCCTGGAGCTGGAGTGACTGGTGGCTGGGAGCTAACTGTCATGGGTGCTCAGAACTGAACTCGGGTCCTCGGCAAAAACAGCAAGTGCTCTTAAAGGTTGAGCTGTCTTTCCAGCCCCCACTTGACAATCGTTTAGAAACTTATGGGAACTGATGAAAAGGAAGTTTTTGACTTTTCAATTCATAACAAAAGAATGGTATGAACAAATGATACAATACTGGAATACTTATCATCATTAAAATCAGTTTGCTCTTCTTTACTGAGCACTTTCTGTGTGCCAAGAGATATGGTCAACACTTCATTCCTTCTACCTAACGTTATCCTCACACGTGTGTTGAAATCTGCATCTTGTGGTTCCTCTTCTTTCCCATTATTCTGGACTTCAAGCAGCTCTCGAGCATCGAAGCCTCTTCTGCTGTAGCTCTTCAAAGTCTGTCCTTTACCCGTTAGATGTAGGAAGTTAAATATTTCTTTGAACAATGAATGATTCCACTACTTGTGTATTGACTGCTAGAAATGATTTGCAAAAATATTTAATTACTTAATTTACCTTACTTAGATGTTAAATGATTGTATGATGGCCAGATGTGTCTCTGACTCAAATGGATTAAAGGAACCTGAACTATCACTTTTTAAAAAAAGAATTGTGTAATATTTGCATATGAATGAATGGACAATGGAATTACACTTGTACTAGCACCAAGTTTTGAGCCAGACCTTTGGAAACATGGAGGGAAGTTGCAGCAGATGAAGGATGAAGAGACCTGAGGAAGTGCATTTCTCCTCTGAGGTTTTCACAGACAGGGAGGGTTTTATCTTCCATGACGGTTTCCAGTTTTCTCAATCTAGAGAATAGCTAGAGGATTCAGGACCACAAAAAGCTGTTTTAATTCTTTCATCTTATAAATTAATGATGAAATTCTGGTCTGCTAGAATTAACTTGAAAGAAAATTTAGAGAATAGCAGCTTGTGAGCTTGTGAGAAATCAGGTCACGTTTCTTTTGTCTTTGCTTCCTCCTCTTTCTGCTCTGCATGTGCATGTGTGCATGTGTGCATGAGTGTGTGTCTGTATGTGTGCATGTGTGTATGTGTGTGCATGTATGTGTGTATGTGTATGTGCGTGTGTGTGCATGTGTGTGTATGTGTATGTGTGTGCATGTGTGTATGTGTGTGTATGTGTGTGTGTATGTGTATGTGTGTATGTGTGCATGTGTGCATGGGTGTGTGTCTGTATGTGTGCATGTGTGTATGTGCGTGTATGTGTGTGTGTATGTGTATGTGTGTATGTGTGCATGTGTGCATGGGTGTGTGTCTGTATGTGTGCATGTGTGTATGTGCGTGTATGTGTGTGTGTATGTGTATGTGTGTATGTGTGCATGTGTGCATGGGTGTGTGTCTGTATGTGTGCATGTGTGTATGTGTGTGCATGTGTGCATGAGTGTGTGTCTGTATGTGTGTCTGTGTGTGTATGTGTGTATGTGTGCATGTGTGCATGAGTGTGTGTCTGTATGTGTGTCTGTGTGTGTATGTGTGTATGTGTGTGCATGTATGTGTGTATGTGTATGTGAGTGCATATGTGTGTATGTGTATATGTGTGTATGTGTGTCTGTTTCTTTGTGTCTCTGTGTCTCTCTCTGTGTCTCCCCCCCCCCCCGTGTGTGTGTAATTCAAGAGTCTTGGTTGATTTAGAGAAATTTCCAAAATCTGGCTATTGATTACTCACTCACTTAAATCAATAGAGGTGGGTGAAATTTCATAAAAATTTTACTCACACATTTGAGCTAGGAAAGAAAGGATAGGAAGAAAAATGCTCATGTCATTCTACTGCTTTCCTCTTTATAGTAAGAGCAAAAGCATCACCACATAAAATACCGGGCCCAGAAAATAAATTAACCATGTTAATATAGGTTATAAAAGTCTAAAATCAATTGCCTCACATGCAAGTAGAGGCCGGAGGAAAGCAGGAGCCATTTCTGTGAAAGTAACCTATAGACTGCTTGCTTGTCTTTGTGTGGGGATGTTGCTGAGAGTGTGGTGTGAATGATGATGAAGCCACAAGAAATGGAACCTCTGCTGGGTTCCCAATAGGAAAACATGCCTCAGTCACAAGTAATAAAGTAAACACAGAAGCCACAAAATCCATCACCAGAGGAAAACAATAATTTAAATGAGTGATAAAAAGGCACTTCATCTATGCATGATAAGAAACCACTGAACAAAACAAATTACACCACACACCAGAATGGCTCACTGCCCAAAGAAATTGCAAACAGCTTATGATGAGAGAGAAGAGAAAACCACAGAGATTCAGAAATGAAAGGAGACTGTGCCTCACACAGAAAATACCAATGTTACAGCCCTGAAAAATCCACCCCAAACACTAAGTGTAGGGATTATGCAGAAACTTCACAAGACTGGGAATTACAAACAGTGCTGAGATCTGGCTGCTCCCGCTCTAAATTGTTCCATATTGTGTAAAGCAGTGATTTTCAGACTGTGCCTTGCTATGAGAGACTCCATTTTACACACAGATTTGACTCCATTTTGAGGATGGAGGATGGCTCTGCACCTTTAGGGGACACGTGATCCAGCACCAGCCGTGCAACCCAGACTGGCATTCCTAGAATGACAAAGGGTGCTATGCTATGAATGTATTAGGATGGACAAGGACTGTAGTGGTTTGTGGGCCTATTAAAAACATATCAGGAAAACCAGGCCCAAGAATGTATCAGACATACCACACAGAGATAAGAGAGCAGCTCCCTCACTTTTCTCCCACACTTAGCTGGACACTTAGCACCGAGATGGCCATGCTGTCATCGGATCACCTTGTCTGTGTGTCAAGGACTGAGAGAAGACTCCTGGCTGTCTCAGGGGGTCCAGCTCACGTGGATCCCCCAAGTCAGTACCTATTCATCTGTTCTCTGCCCACCCTTCTGCTCAGCTGTCTGTTCAGCTGACGAGCCTGCTGTCCATCTGCCTGCCTGCTCTTTTGTCTGGACCTTGCCCTGCCCTTTCCTCTCTGCAGCGAGGCTCATCTCTGCAGTATCCCTCTCACATCTGTAACCTGCAGCAGCTTGACTTACAACAGCAGCAGCTCCAGGGATTGATTACCTCCTCTCTCACAGAGACATTCGCATCTCTGTCAGCTTTCCTCTGGGCTCCTAGAATATGTTGAATTCTGCAGTAATCTCTTAACCCTTTGTAGTCACGCTGTAATCTATGTGTACCACGTGATCTGAGAATTAATATTAGTAATTAAAATTGGAATGAAAGAACCTGCGTTCATCTTGGCCAGGCCTATCAAGGAGAGGGGGACTATCTGGCAAATTGCTCCCTTTGAAATCACCATGCCTTGTGAGTTCATGTTATTAGGTAAATTCTGACATTATAGAAAGACATAAACCTGTTAATCTATGCTTTAGACTGCAAGTAGCATGTGTGACATTTTGGATGAGCAGATGATGGGAGGACATAAACTGTGCAGGCCAGCACTCCCAGCAAGTGCTGTCTGACACGTCCATTCTGCCCAATTCCCTTTTCCTTCAAGTAAAGCCCAAATGCATGTTCCAAACTATGGCATAAATCTTGCTACTTAGAGTAATATTTATTACTGTTGATTGTCATGCATTTTTGTTTTATTCCTAAAATGTTATAAAAGAAGTTTCCTTCATAAAAAAAAAATCCAATGAACAACCGTTCTCCGTTCTGTAGGACGAGTCAGAACCATTCACAAGACAAAATTCCAGTCTCCTCAACTCCTCAGACATTGAGTATTTAATGTGTTTTCATCATTTTGTACGTGTTGGTTTTCATTGTGTATCCATTTCTTCCAAGCTGAAATATTCCCTCGCATAGGAAGAAGAAAGACCTGAAGACTCAGAAAGCTAATGAGAACAACAAGCTCAGAAAATTACATGATTTGCAAGACCCCTCCCCAAGGTTATAAAAATAGTGCCCAGTATCTGGGAGAAGTGACTGGCGAGCATCTGCCTACAGGTTGTGCTAGAGGTGAAAGAACACAGCTGGTATGGGCTTCACTCTGCTCTGAGGTGGGTTTTAAAGTGACGTCGTTGCCTTTGACTCACTGAGGCTCCCACGGATAACCTGTCACTCATGCGTCTGTATATCTAAACCCGACAAACCTGTGGGTTCAAACTATGCGTGAGTGGAATCAATTCTTTGGCCTCTCCTTTGTTCCCCATCTGGGCTATTTTCTTATGTCTCCCCAAGAAAACACAAACAACACAGGTACACACACACGGAAGTTTGTTGGTAATAATTAGAGAGGAATTCTCATGATTGAAATCTCTAAAATGCGTGTGAAACTTAAGAATTAGAAATTTTGCGTGAGCATATTTTTCTAAATAATTTTCAGGATTAGCGGGTAATAAATAATCCAAAGGACATGCTGGGTTTCTAATGTAAGATCAATGTTTAGGTGAAATTCAATTGGATGAAAGTTAATTTGATGACTGTTGAATATAGTGTGACAATGTCGGGCTAGAGAGATGGCGCAACAGTTAAGAGCACTGGCTGCTCTTGCAAGGGCCTGAGTTTCGATCCCAGCACCAAAGGTTCTGATGCCCTCTTCTGGCATATGTGTGCAACTACATACATGTAGGCAAAACACTCATACACATAAAAGAAAAATCATGAAACATTTTTAAACAGAGCGGTAATGGTCAACTGAAGAAGAAAAATCTCTATTTATTAACACGGAAGAAAGAGATAAGAAAAACTTCAGAGACAAAAATTAAGGCTTCAATAACGTCCCTGAAGTCAAAGCTAAGCCGGTGCGTAAGAACTGGAAAGGAGTCAAGAAAGGACAACTCGAGTTACATGGTACAAAGAAACGGAGGAATGGGATGAAAAACCGGGAGCATTAGCACGGTTAAAGCTAGATGAAGGATTGTTAGACCTCCTTATGATGACGTAAACTTAGACAAAGAGAACAGATAGAAACAGCAGAATGATTCCAAAGCGATGAAGAAAGCCCTTACAACGAACCTGAGACAGAGCGTTGAAGGCAGGTTTAGTGGGTCAGCCCCCTTCTAGGCATTTCTTAGGTATGGCAACAAATACTCTCTCCTTCATGAGAGATCAGTGCTTACAGACATTTTCTCTGTAAGAAGCGGGAGCTGGCAAGACTCTCCAGGAATCAATTTCTGTGAAGAATTATGTTGGCATTTTAATGGGTATTGCATTGAATTTGTAGATTGCTTCTGGCAGAATGGCCATTTTTGCAATATTCATCCTATGAATCCAGGAGCATGGGAGGTGTTTCTGTCTTCTGGAACATTCTTCAATTTCTTTCTGCAGTGTCTTAACATTTGTATTATAAGCATCCTCCACTTCCTTGGTTAGATTTATTCCAAGATACTATGTTTTTCTGAGGCTGTCTTGAATGGGATCATTTTCCTGATTTGTTCTCAGCATTTTTGTTGTTGGTATATAGGAATGGTACTGATTTATGTGCTAATTATATGTCTGCTAATTTGCTAAATGTGTTTAGAAGCTTTAGAAGTTTTCTGGTGGAGTCTTTAGGGTCTTTTATGTATAGAATCATATAATTTGCATAGAAGTATACTTTGAATTCTTCCTTTCCAAATTGTATCCCCATTATCTCTTTCCTTTGTCTTATTGCTCTAGATAAGACTTCAGGTATGATATTGGACAAGAATGGAGAGAGTGGACATCCTTGTCTTATTCCTATTTTAATGGAAATGCTTTGAATTTTCTCCATTTAATATGATGGTGGCTGTGGAGTTGTGGTACACTGCCCTTATTAAGATATGTTCCCAGAATCCCAAGAAATAGATCTACCACGTGATCCAGCTCTAGTACTCTTATGCATATGCCCATAGGATTTTATATCCTACTGCAGGAGACTCATTCACTCATGTTCATTGCTGTCCTAGTCACAATAGCCCAGGTGGATAAATAACCTAGATGCCCATCAACTGATGAATAGACAATGACAGCTTGGAATATTATTTTTCTGCTAAGAAAAATGAAATTATGAAATTCACAGGTAAATGGATGGAACCGGACACAATCATCTTAAGCAAGGTAACCCAGAAAGAGAGAAATACTACATGTTCTCTCCAGGAAGTAGATGCTATCTTTGAATCCTTAGATATACATGTACCAAATGTGAAAATCCATAGAGGTCAGGAAACTGGTACCTGGCTATGGGTGGGGGGACTTCATGGGAGGGAAGATAGAACACGGTGATATAAAGGGGGAATGACAACAATGAGTAGGAAAGTCTAAAAGAGGGTGGGTGATGGGAGGGCATGGAAGAAAAGGGAGTATGAGTAGGGAAAACTAACACTAACAGCCTTTAGAAAAAAAGTCACATGGAAATCTATAACTAAACATATATAAGGGCTATTTTCCCTACTAGACAGCATAGACTAGAAAACGAATACCCAAATGCTAGGAATGGACTTCTTCCTTTGCAGCTGTTGACTAGGGGTCCTACTGACCCTCAAACATGACTGGCCATTGATCCTCTTATTGGTTACTCACCAGTGCTGATTTAAGATACTTTTTCTGAAGACAGTGCATACCTTAGCTATAAAACAAAGAGAAATCCAGCTGATACTGACTTCAAAGCTTCATCTCTACTGGCTAGCTTTCACAGTGCTGAAAGGTGCTGTGTATGCAACCAAGAGAAATGTAATCACCATCCTTACCCACCTGTGAGTGCTGCAAGCTTTAACAATCGGAGTGGCAAGATATGCACACTGGCGCAATAGTGGCATGAATATTATGGAAATAACCAACCATTTTCTAAATGGATTTAAGTTCAGCTTCACAAGATGGAGCCTATATCTGACATTGATATTGGGCCTAGAAGCCAGTGGCAAGGCATGGAAGAGTCTAACACTGTTATTCTGCTAAACACAAATAGCATTAAGCAAACTCCTAATGATTTACCATTAAACCTATAGATAAGTCTGTCTCAAAATTCTTAAGAACAAAGCTTCCTCATGTAGCAGATGGTGATTAACACAAAAAACCACAACTGGCCAACACATAGAGATTGAGAGACTACTGAACTGCTTATCCCTGAATAAGACACTTACAGCAAACCTCTGCCTCCCACCCCTAGGGGTCATTGTTGAAAAGGGAATATAAATATTGTAACAGCCAGAGGTGATGGATGGATGGATGGATGACCACATGGAAACAGAGTTTTTCAGACAGCTGGTCACTTGCTCATATGAGTATACCGCAATAATGACAGCATGAATAAGACTCATGTAAGCTCAAGCCAGACAGTTTCCCAGCATGCAAATGGAGATGTGGGTAAGAAATTCCAACAGTAGCTGAGAAACTATTGCCAACAAATAACTGCTGGGAGAGGGAGTCAGGCTTCTTTGAGGGCGAGACTCTTGGTAGGTTAACCAGGCTCCAGTGAGTGAATCAACAGCAAAAGGCATTTGGAGACACAAATTTGATTTCCTAGGCCTCGCCAAAACCAAAACTAAACAAACAACACATTTATGAAACAATGTTTTGACCTATCATGGTGGAGCATATCTCCAATTCCAGCCCTTAGGCAACCAAAGTGGGTAGATCTCCACAAGCACAAAACAAGCCTGGTATACAGAATGCATACCAGTCCAACAGGGATGTGCAGCATGACCCTGTTTCAAAAAATTAAAACTTTTAAAAAATTATATCGGCCCCTTTAATCTTTGGTTATACTTTCCTTTTGGGTATTTAAGGCCATACAGTTGGCCCAGATAAACCAATTTATTTTTACTCTTAAGGTCGTTTGAGGATCTGTTCCTCAGGAGTCACATGGGCTTGGGAGGAGCCCTGGCTCCTTTCTTTTACCAGTTCCTCCTATGTAGAGATAAGTCAAAGGTCCTGCTCCACCATAGCTGGCTTTGCTTGGAAGTATGGAGGAAATGATCCCTCCACGCACGTGCGCTCACACACACACACACACACACACACACACACACACACACACACACTTTAACTCAGGGGGCCTTCTTTCCCCTACCCTAATCTTCTAGTTAATTATTGGAAATGTCTTAGTTATTCGTGTTTTTAAGTATAGATACTAAGATCTAGGCACTTCATTGTGGGAGATTAAAGAAAAAAGGGTCTATAATCAGGTACAGAGAGATTAGAGATGCATGCGCCAACATCTCAGTGTTAGTAGCAAAATCAATGTGTCTTTCTGCAAGGAACAATATATTCTAAAATGAAATGGAGATCTTTTTAAAGGTTAAAACTCATTCAATTTTATGTCTTACAGGGCTTATACGGAGTTCAATATTGATTAATTCAACTGTGAACCTAGACATTTATAGCAACTTGTGAAAGTGATGTACTGTTGTTCTGGAGCGTGTTACTGAATATGTTAAAGCCATAATGAAATGCTTCTTCTAATCATGTAGTTATTAAATTTTAAAAAATTAAAATTTATTAAATGAAAACAGAAAGCATTCCAATAAATTCTTAAGCATAAACATAACAAGAAATAAGAATTACAGGAGAAACTATAGAACTTCTGTAGAATTTGGCACTAGGACCCATGAGTGAACTAAATATGAAAAATCATGGGAGATCAGTATGAGACAACGAACACGTTTTTAAGATTGAAGAACTGAAAGGGAATAATTTCAGTAAATGGATTATTTACAGGAATTATGACAGTTTTCCATCATTGAAAACAGAGCAAAATATGAATTCTTAGACTCCAAAGACAAATACATAATTCCTGCATATGATAATACCTAAACAGACTAGAAACTGGAGAAAGTGGTGGATAGCAAGTAGCTAAATAAAAAAGACAAACTTTGGCTCAGAAATTCCTAAAGAAGCTTTGCAATTGGATAGGTCTGTGTAGCAGGGTATTACTATGTAACCCACACTGGCCTTTAACTCACCATCCTCCTGCTATAACCTACTGAGTGCAGGGATTAGAGGCTTTACCAGGCAGATAGCTTGTTTCTGTAAAGAAAAAGATCCGTGGTGTCCATCAGAAAATGTTCTAAATAAATAATCCTGACCACGTTATTATCTCAAATCTAAAATGTGAAGATAAATGGAACTAAAAATGTCAACGTGAATAAAAATAATTTCTTATGTAGATGAACATGTACGTGCAAATGCAAATGAGTTGAATTTGTGTACAAACATTCAGAAACGCAGAGTTCAGCAAGGCTGGGCTACCCGAGAACATTTCTCTGAAGAAGGGATGGGGTTATGCATGGGTCATCCAAGAAACAGGGTTTACTGTGTTTTTCTCCAGCATTGCCCAGGGGAAGTAGACCCTGGCCAGCAAACTGTTTTCAGTGAACCTAGCAGACTCCGCCCAGCAGTGACAGCAAATGCATCCGGCCCTGGGCTCCAGAACTTCAAGCAGGGAGGTCATGGACACTCTGCCTTCCCAGCTCCATCAAATTTGAAGGAGAAAGGAAGAGAAAAAGAACTAACAAAATTAAAAATGAATGTTGAAGTCTTGATTATCATTGTTGTTCAGTTTTGAAAATGTCACAGACATGTGTACCTGCTTTGAAGAAACGGATGGAGGAAGCCCAGAGAGGAGGCAGGTCAGATGGCCGTGGATAAGTAGATTGAAGGCAGGCTAGGGCTTCCGCTACAGTCTGTAAAGGCAGAAGAAACAGAACAGGTTTCAAATGAAATTATTGAGAATATTACAATCATTGCTTTAAAAAATATGAAGTAGGAAAATGATGAGCTATTTTTAGGAGCAAGAGAAGTGATAGTTGGGAAAGAAGAGCTTGTTTTCCATAACCGTGAAGAACTGTCACAGAGAGCACGTGAAACACACATATGATGTGCCAAAGAACACAGGAAGCCTGGCCGAAGGTGGACATAATATATGCTGATTGTTCACCAAGAAGAAGATAATTCTCTAGAAAACCTATCAGATGTAGCTCAAGTTGGGTTGAAGGAGGCTAAATGAAAAAAAAAAAAAGAGAGAGAGAGGAAAAGGAGGAACATTAACAAATTTGGACAATATAAAGAAGTCAGATAAAGGACATGGGAATAGACCTTCTGAAATTGAAATTGGGAAATAAATAGAGCCATGATGTGATGGGCTGAAGGAAGTAAAGGTCAACATTCCGTTTGCATGCTGATGGTCATTTTCTACAGCACTATGCACTATGACACTATGTGTTCTTTTCAGCAATTATTAATCATTGTTTCTTTTTACTCAGTAGTTGGACCTTCAGGCTGATTTACTGATGTAGTTCCACTGTACAGACTAGTTACTGGCATATAATTAACATGCAATGATTATTCTAAAATATCTGAAAACTTGGAGTTAGTATTTCACAGTATGAATCAGTATACTTGATAAACTGGATGAGAAATTTTACAAAAATAAGCAGGAAGTCATCACTTTGCACATTTTGCACTTCATAAAGCATCAGAGAGAAGGGGTGTTGTGCAACAAATAATCAGCATGGGTCTCCGTTCTCTCACAGAGAGGGTAGGATACTTCTCTCACAATGTTCCTGTGTGTCTGTCAGAAAGGACTATTCATTATAGGTCAGGAGGTTTAAAATGCTCCCAAATTACCATGCTGGAAATCTATACACTTTTGTTCAATAACATTATTTTGTCAAGTCATTAAACATCTCAGGCAAGTCTCACCATTTGCCAACTCTGATTGTCAATATATTTATAAGAGCCTTGAATGTAGCTCCATTTAGAGCATTCTCCTGGTATACACAACACCCCGTGTTCATCATAGTGTATGCCTTAGTATTTTCATTAATGTACAAATCTCCACAGCATTGAGTTTAATAAGCCTAACTAATTGTGCATTATCTGAAACCTTGGACATTGCAATAAAGAACCTGTTGGTTCTGACGCCGAGTATAAGCATTTAGTCATTCCAGCAACTGAAGAAGTTCCTCTGTCCTCTTTAACTCCGATGTGTTCCCCCTCCTACAGAGCCAGGTACAGTGTCGTTGGCTTGTGTAAACTTTTCACAACGATTATGGGTGAAGATCAACTGTTGGACTCCTAAAACCATCATCTGCAAGAGGTGCTGGGCTAAAGGTGCATGTGTCAGAATGGAGAAGGCAGCGTGAACAGAACGCGAAGGCTGAACTTTAACTTCTTATGACCCACATTGATTTCACACTGAAAGAACACAAAGGGCCATGGACTTAATGGTTAGGGTTTTGTTCTGTTTGCTGTATGGCTAAAAAATATGTCTCAATAATTCCACAGGACAAAAGGATGCATGCATACTCCCGAATTCTCCATAAGGCCTCTTTCAGGCTATAAACCAAAGAATGACTTAAGATAAAAAGCAATGAGAAAAAATTTCCTACCCCAACTTGGAAATTTACTGATTGTTCTTCGTGAGACGAGTCCAGGATGGGACACCTGGGTTCTCAGTCGTACTAGGCGCACTCTCTACCACTTATGTATGGGCAACAATTGCTTGCTTTGATCCAATGCTCAAAATCTCAATATTGGTTCACACATATATGCGTATATCTATGAATATACTTCTAGGAATATATTCCTCAATAGAAAGGCATATTAGATGCTAGAAAATGTGCTTAATGAAGAAATAAGCAAATTGAAAAAGGGTTAGCACAGTTTGTGCATAAAAGTACTGTGAAGAAGCACAAATGTTAATAAGAAAAAAGTAAGCTGCTTTTACAGGGATGAGCATTTAACTTCACCATTTCACCACCAGCATGTCACTTTCTTGAGGCTTATGGTTATTCTGAACTCAAACCACATTTGGCACTTAAAGCGAAATGCAAACTAACCAACCACTGCACTCTTGAACTACATGGAAATCACTCATGTGAGCAAGAGACATAAATATAAAAACCATGTTTCACCCATTTTACTTGGAGTACATGGAACTGTCCAAGCATTGTGGGTCCATCTGCACGTGGAACATAATTCAAATTTTCCCCATAACTTTTCTAAGAACTGTTTTGTTAAGTAAATTATCGAGCAGGTCATTGCTTGAAATTAAAATATTAAAGTATCATTTTTAGAGAATATTTACTCGTGGTGCCTTTAAACTTCCTATACTGCAGCAGAAGGCAATATTATTAACTGTATGAATGTTAGGGAGCCATTAAAGTAAACCATTTTTAATGAACACTCATGATGGTAGATGGGTCTGCTTTTTCCCCCAGTTTACTTTCTAGTTCACTCTTAGTTCTTTGAAAGGCAAAAAAAGAAGCACAGTGCCATGTTCTAATCTTACTGTAAGGAAGTTCAGATTTGACAAAGAACCCTGATGAGAGGACCAGCTAACACATGTCCACACAATGGTACAAAAGCAAGCAGCTTCATCCCAAGGATTCCTTGCCAGCAAGTCTTAGAATGGTAGAAGATACTAGAACTGTCTTGGCTTTTACTAAGGACCAACAAAGCTGTGCAGTGTGGAGGTTTGGTTGGTCTAAGCAGTGGTACTGCAGAATCCACAGCTGGAGTCCCATCACCCACACTGCCATGCAACAGGTTCAGTCATACTTGGCACAAGACAGTGGCTAGGTTTTCATCCGTTCTCTGTGAAGAAGACCAAATACATTATATCTGAAATTTTAACAAATTTAGCCTTGAAGATGTGCCTATTCTTCTCAGAGGCAGGAAATCACACAGACCATAGACCTCTGTGGAGAATATCCTGTTCCCCCCTGTCGAGAATATTTTCACATTCTTAATAAATCAAAAAAAAATTCTACAAGTTAAATTAATTTCTACTCTCTCTACCTGAACATAAATTAAGTTTCACACATTTTATTTAGAGTGATTGAAAAACAATAGTTCCAAATTCCATGATTTCACCCCAGTATGGCTCCTCAACTGGCCTTTCCATAGTTCCTGTTTAATACAAGTTTGTTGTGCTTATTTATTTAATTAAAATATTTTATTATTTTTATTTTTATGTGTATGAGTGTATTGCCTACATGTACATAAGCACACCCATGTAATGCAATGCCAACTGAGATCAGAAGAGAGCATAAGATTCCTTTGGAACTGAAGTTACGGACAGTTGTCAGCTCCCATGTGGTGCTGGGAATTGAACCTGGGTCCTCTACAAGAGTATTCAGTGGTTCTAACTCCTGAGCCACCTTTCTATTCCCTGTTGTGTTTATTTTTAAGAAATGATGTAAAATACATTTCTCTTAGCTTGTGTCAGATTTTCAGTGTTGAAATATGGAACTTGTCAAGACCTGCACATTTACAGCTCAATTTCAAAAGATGCACCCAATAATTAAATAAGCACTGTCTAAGAGGTCTTAAATATTGTATGAAATTTCATTATGAAAACCCAGAGGCATGCCATCAATCCTCAGAATGCATTCATTTACATAAGAGAGCAAGAGTAGGTTTACCAAGTCAAGAAAATCATATAACAAAATGTGAAGCTTTTTAAAAGTCTTTATAATATTGTGATATTATATCTTATGGTCAAAAAATGGAGGGAATGAAAAATTTGTCTATCTATATGCCAAATGTTCTCAAAGAAACTGTGTTCCAATACTAAAATATGGAAACACGTATGATGCAGTTAAACATTTAAATAAAAGATGAAATATGTTTAATTAATAGGTAAATATTTGTATTTTATAATTTGATCACAGAATATGAACATATATAATAATAAATGTCAAACACTTAATTTTGTATATGTTTGCTTGTGTAGTGAGATACCTGTTTTCAAGAGAAGACGTTTCTCTATAGGAGAGGCACAATGTTAAAGGGTTCCTGTCATGATATTGGAACTCAAAAACTATGATCCAGCATATCCACCTCCAGGTATCACAGCATTCATGGATGGAGATGATACTATCTTGGGTGGCTCTTCTACCTTTTCACATGGAAACACTGCTCTGAGCACTAAACTCAATGACATAGATGGTATTTTTCTTTTTTTCGGTCTTCTTTCTTTCTTTTACTTTTTTCCTGTCTTTATTTCAGATAGAATCAATTTTATAGCAATATAATCTAAAAACATACCATGTAGAAAATAACAAGAAAAATTCATATACAAGAGTTGACACCATTACATTATATAAAGTAGAAAAGTTCTTGCTACATCACTAAGGAAACCTAATAGAATGTATTGGATTAGATGCTGTGCCCAGAGGTAGACAGCTCTGAGTTAATCTAAAGATGTCAATGTTTGGTACTAGGTATAAATTTCATGGGTTGCCCTGCAATTATTAGTACCTCTGTATATTTTATGTCTAATTTTTAAAGCAGACAGTCATTTCTTAGGTCTAAATTTTCCAGAATAGTCTGCAATATCAGTCTTTCAAAGCATCAATCGCTAACCTATCCAAAAGAACTGAATAACTGTTGCAAATGGCTTTTCAACAGTTAAGTCTTTTGCTTCTTGTAATTTCAACCTATCATAGCATGAAGCATAACAATTCTGTCCTAGTTTGTTTCTTCATTGCTGTGACAAAACACTCTGACCAATACCAACTTGGGGAGGACAGGGTTTATTCATCTTACATCTCCCAGGTCACAGTTCATCAGGGAGCCCAAGGTAGGAACTCAGGGCAGGAACCTGGAGGCAGGAGCTGGAGCACAGGCCATGGAGGAACGCTGCTTACTGGCTTGCTCCCCTGGCCCCTGCTCAGCCTGCTTTCTTATGCAACACAGGCCCACCTGTCTAGGGGTGACACCTCCCACATCACTCAAGAAGATGCCCCTCAGACATGGCCACAGGCAGTCCAATGGAGGCAATTCCCCAATTGAGGCTCCCTCATCCCAGGTGTGTCAGGTTGACACAAAGCTGTCCAGCACAAGTTCCTTCCCTGGACATTCCTTAGTGTGTCACACAGGGCATCAATTGTGTCCGCGTGCCTTTCTTCTTCATCTGCAAGATCCAAATGTACAAACTCCTCCAGTATTTTCTATTACAGGTCAGAAGAAATTCTTACTTTCACTGATTTCTTATATTCACACTTCTACAAGTTCACAGAATTTTCACAAAATTGAAGCCTTGCATTGTGGTTTCTCTTTCCTTCAAAAACCCAAAGGGCTTCAAACTCTCAACTGATTTCTGTGGAAGTCGGCAGTTGGTCTCCCCGGGAGCTGCCAAGCTGATGAGGCAGTGGCAGAGTGCCTCTGCGCTGGTAGCCTTTATGGTGATCCCGCTGTTGTAAGTCCAAATGGCTTGGTTTTCCATGCAGGCTCTGTGCTTGTCCTTTCCTTCTACCACCAAACCACCAAACATTGCCATCCTGGGCGTGATCTATTAAGAGGGGGAGCTACTTAGCCCTGAATTCAACTTTCCATCCCTTTTTTCTGCTTATTTATCTGATTATCTCCAGTCCCTCTCAGCGACTTGCAGATTATAAGGTTGAATAAATATCTTCTACATTCGGTTACAAAACTAGTTTTGCGTGTCTTTATGGTTTATTATACACTAAACATTTGTGTAACTCACAAAATTCAAATGCTTTTTCCTGTGAATTAGTTGTGGTGACGCATGCCCTTAATCCTAGCAGAGGCAGAGGCAGGCAGATCTCTGTGAAATCAGCCTAGTCTACTTGGGGAGTTCCAGGCCAGCTGGGACCACAGGGAGACCTTGTCTCAAGAGGACAAAAGAAACAAACAAACAACAACAACAACAACAAAAAGGCAAATGCTGTTTCCCTAATCTTTATTGTGCCATAATAGGAGGTGGGATATTTGGAAACAACTGGGATTAGATGAGCCCACAAAGATGAGACTGAGTTCTCATAAAAATATGAGGCAGGATCTCCCCGTCCTTGCTGGAGTGAGACTACAGCCAGACCACAGCACTGTGTCCCTTGGAAAGTTAGACTTCACCAAGGACAAAATCTACTGGCACAACAATCTTGAACTTCTCGGTTCCAGAACTGTGAGAAATGAGTTTGTTATCCAGGAGACTCAGTCTGATAATTTGTTGCTGTACGCTGAGCTGATTAGAACACACTTGGTCATTACACATATCAGAAAGTTTTGTGAGTGTTTTGTTTTATACTATTGAACTTTTCTTCAAATGGCATCCATTTCATGTACTGAACTCATTTGCCTGCTCCAGCCACGAGTGTGGGATCTGTGGATGATAACTGCCAGAATGAAAATTCGAAGGTCATGTTCTCTAATCTGCTGTTGACAAAAAGATTAGTATCAATTCAAATACCATAAAGTTTTTCAATGTTTTTTAATTAAAGAGTATATAAGGCAGGGGTTAAAATGGGGTATTTTTTTATGTGTATGCATGTATTGCCTGCATGTAGGTGAGTGCACCTGTGTTCTAAAGAGTATATAAGGCAGGGGTTAAAATGGGGTATTTTTTATGTGTATGCATGTATTGCCTGCATGTAGGTGAGTGCACCTGTGTCATACAATGCCCGCGGAGGACAGAAGAGGCTGTCGGATCACCTGGAACTGGAGTTACAGACAGTCATTAGCTGTCATGTGGGTGCTGGGATTTGAACCTGGGTCTTCTGCAAGAACAATCAGTGTTCTTAACTGCTGAGCTATCTCTCCAGCCCCCAAATGGGGCATTTTTAATTACCAATTTTTGGAGGACATCAAAAAGTTTTAAATTTATTTTTACTAATTCTGAATTTCTTTTGTCATTTTAGTTTCTTTATTCATATGCACATCTCCACAGTAGTTCAAATATTTAGACTCCAAATGTTATTACTGATGTATGATATTAAGTGGTGCATTTTAATGTAATGTGGTAATTTCAATGACTAGAACAGGCATTTCTATGGATTTCTAGACATTGTATAAATTTTCATCCAGATAAAAACGAAGCAATTCCTGAGTAAATTTAACATGTTTCAAGAGTCATTCCTTATAAATCCTCTGTCAGGAACTCTCAGTTTCTCTCTCTGACATCCACAGTATTCAGCTGGATGGATGAAGAGTAAACAAGTTATGCATGAATAAAGTGTTCAATTAATATACACAAAGGACATTCCTTCAATTTCTAAGATACCTGAGGTCTAAAATAGGTTTATTTTCACCTCGTATATCTGATACAATCCACAGTGATTATATGTAATAAGTTTTTAATATGTTTCCTAATTGAATTGCCAGAAAGCATCAGGCATTCTTCAAGAACTGAAGCATTAGAAGTTGAATATAAAGACGTTTCATACTGAAAGATGGTATAGTGTAATGGAGGAACTTAGAGACAAAGGGTTGGTTTATTAAGTATGAAAAATATATGGATTAGTATGATTCATTTGAGGAACCACAGGTCCTATTTGCGTAGGGTAGTCTTAGGAATTCGACGAAATGAGAAGTCTCTATCAATTTTGAATACTTAATGCTGTTTTGTGACACTGTTTACTCATGAAATTTTTGAGGTTGCAGGGGAATGGCAGTGTTTCTGCACCAGGATAGGGAATGAGGAAAACGGCTCCATATTAATCACTCGCTTAAAATGCTTACATGTAAGAAGATACTACTTATTCTTCTTTTTAGAATAAGGCTAGGGAGAAATAAGTAAATCTTGAGCTCTTTTGAGTAAAGGGCCAAGATTCAGGGTGCTTCAAGGTTGATCTGACAAAAACCAAACCAAACCCCTCCAGTGTATCTGAAAAAAATAAATTACATATATATATATAT
>NW_008352126.1:1559373-1572720 GCF_000622305.1 Nannospalax galili
ATAATCATAAACAGTTTTGAAGAGGTCCAAATATGCCTGTGAGTCCTGACCTGTCTCTTACAGTTGACTTTTGGTCAGCAGACTACACAGGTTAAGGGTAGAATTGCACACCTTTGAAGTCTGAAAATCATGTTCCATCACATAAACATACAGAACTTCTTGCAAGATTTGTGTAACAATATTTTCAAAAATGTAAGGATATGTTTGTCCAATATTATATGATCTGTGAACATACTACAGGAGGTACTTTTTTTTTGTCACACATGAGAAAGAACACAGACTTTAAAGAATTATCCAGGAAAGTAATCAATAGACAAACGACCATAAAGACCTACTGTGCAAAAGAAATATACCTTCTGAAATTTCCACTTTGAGTTTTGAAAAAAACTTTCTTTTTACACACACACATGCATGCACACATGCACACACACACACACACATACAGAAGCAAACACATATACAAAGCATTCAAAGAATCTAAGCAGTATTGACACAGAAAGAAAACAATTGTCAAGAAGAACTATTACTCAGAAAAATCAGATGCTGGAGGTATGAGGCATGTACTAGTTTGTTTCTCCATTGATGTGACCACTACCAACTTGGGGAGGAAAGGGTTTATTTGTCTTACATCTCCCAAGTCATAGTTCATCAGGGAGCCCAAGGTAGGAACTCAGGGCAGGAACCTGGAGGCAGGAGCTAGAGCACAGGCCATGGAGGAATGTTGCTTACTGGCTTGCTCCCCTGGCCCCTTTTCAGCCTGCTTTCTTATGCTACATAGGCCCACCTGCCCAGGGGGGGCACCACCCACAGTTGGCTGGGCCCTCCCACATCACTCATCAAGAAGATGCCCTTCAGACATGGCCACAGGCCAGTCCAATAGAGGCAATTCCCCAATTGAGGCTCCCTCAACCCAGGTGTGTCAAGTTGACACTAAAGCTATCCAGCACAAGGCAATTTAAATTTCCTATAATAAATGGGTCCAAAAAAAAAGGAATCAATATTTGAAAAATTAAAGGAATATGCAAGAATATGTAAGAACAACATCTTGAACACATGACTATCAATCAAGAGATAAAACAGCGTAAATGAAACAAATAGAAATTATTTAGTGGAATGATGAGGTTTCTAAAGGTCAAATACAGTAGAAAATCTCAGGTCTGGATTTGAGTCAGAAGAAAACTGGATGTACCACAAGGATTTTCTAGTGAGTTTACATTCCAGGAGTCACAAGCACAAATTGGTAGAATGAGTTTTTGTAAATAATGACCCAACTATCTATGTCTACTAGAGATGTATCAAGTGGACGTTAAGTAATAGTGGTTTTGTTAACATCAGGCCCAATAAATGTTTAGGAAAACATTTCCAAGAGAGAAAGACAAGTACTTTATAACACAAAAATTAAAACTTGAGTTACTCTGGTCTAAATGACAGTATCCTATCCCAAATTCATCTTGAAACCTAATCCCTATGGATTAAGGGGAATGGGCTTTTCACTGTGATAAAGTTATTCCATTTCCTTTCATGTGAATGGGATTTTTATCAGTAGCAAGCTCATGGAAAGAGCCTCTGCAAAGCCCATCATTCCTTCACCACAAAATACCTGACAAAACTGTGACCATGCCTCAACACGATAAAGACAGCACACAGCAAATCTATATAGCCCACCTGAGAATGAACGGGGGAAATGGAAAGCTCTTCCTCTAATGTCAGAAATGGGACAGGGTATCTACTTTCTCTGACTTTACTGAATATAGTCATTGAATTATCACCAAATCAACAAGGAATACAGTATAAGAAATGAATGCAATTATGAAGGGAAGAAGTCAAATCATTCACATTTGTAGGTGGTATAATTTTATGTATGAAAGACCGCAAGGAAAGTAGAAAGATGGTTCAGCATATAAGAGTGCATATTGCTCTTGCAGAGGTCAAGAGAATGGAAGGAAGCAAAAGTTAATTCAGTTATAGCCTAAACTGTGTTCATTAACTAGTGCTTCTCTATATAGCCCATAGCGTTAGCACTCCTGTGACATAGCTCACAGTGAGTTTCAGATCATTCTTTTCAAGGACTAATGTATGTATGCTAATGAAATATTTAGACTACTGTTACTCAAACGAATTTATCAGCATCTCCTGCGAATTTATCTTAACATTTAGACTCTATACATACCCACATCCAAGATGTATTGAATCAGAAAAACAAGGTTTGGTTGAATAGATATTTGTACGAATAATGACAATCCAAATAAAAGAATGATAAGAAATAATGAATGTTGGGCATGCATTTTTAAAATCTGTATACATGTGTGGTGTAAGTGTACAAATGTGTGCAGGAGTACACACCTGGGTGGAGGCCAGAGGAGGGGACCAGGTGTCCTGTTATATCATTCCTTGCGCTGTGCCTTCTAGACAGTATCTCTCAGGAGGCATCACTTACCAGTGGCCTCTTGGGATCATGATGATTATTTTATATCGTATACCTTTTCTAATGTTTTTTCCATTACATATTAACTTTTTACTTTTCAAAAGTATGGACAATCTGTATTATCCAAGAAAACCAATTAATATTTCATTGTTGGTTGATAGCATATATCTAGGAGATTGACTATTACATTCATTAGCTCCACATCTGTTTCTGAGGGTCAGGTTTCCACACTTATAGTAGCTAGGGTCTCCACAAGAATGCAGTAAGCGTATTGGCTGGGACTGACTTTTCACGTGAAGACACAACTGACAAAAAGACGCTTTCTAGACTCATTCTGCCTGAAGCCAAAATTCATTCATTGGTGATTGTAAGACAGAGACATTTCTTTCTGCTTCCTGTTGAATCATCCTAGAGCCCTCCCTTCCTACTTTGCGGTCTGGACTTCCAACATGGCTCTTTGCTTCTTTGAAGCCAGTAGGAGCCTTAGGAGGATGGATATGTTATTTCGCCCCTTACAAGAAAGAAGGTCATAGGCTCTACTTACACTGAAAGAGAAAGGTTTGCACAAAGGTGTCAACACCATGATTTGTAGACCTGGGAGTCACCTTACCACACCTCTCACCCTGAAAACCAAGAGCTGTCCTGATTACCAGTCTCTTGCATGTACTTCTCCTCTGTTATTTCAATCTCATCCAATGATTTATGACTGAGCTTTTTAATTTTTGCATCTTATTGACACAGCATAGAATCGAGTTTGAATGAAATGAAAACACATATTCATTTAGAATCTATTTTGGTTCATATGTTCCATTCAACATTTCTTAAAGCATTGCTACCTGTTTACTTTCTGATGAAGAAGCAGATTCGGCGCTAAGTTAGCCATCCATGTAACTTTTCTTTTCTCTCTCCATTTTACTATATTCTGGTATAGGTAGGGTGTTGACTATCAGTGCCATTTAGCTCCAAGTTTGAAGAAGACAATAGACATTAAGAGACAAACGTGAGATGAATGGGATTTTGAGAAAGCAATTCCATTACTAAATCAACTGAAAGTTTCACAATGAAGTTGATACAGTTCATACTATTTTCCATTACTTGATTAGAAGGATTCAACTTTGACCCTCTTAGCTGTTTATTAGAAAGGAGCCTTGTTGATGGAATAGCTCAGTTTCACTGTGTACTTATCCAACTTGGGTTTTAGAAGAAACTAGTGATGAAATTTGTAGATTTATTCAAGTGGACTTTATTCTGGCAGTTAAAAAGTAATGAAATCCACTTAAATGTTCCAATTTTCTTTCATAACCAGCATCATTAATTTCTGCATCTTGAATTAATTACTAAGAATGTTCATTCCCCATAGGTGGCAGCCTGAAAGTCGATAGCTATTTCTGACAAAACTAGCTCAGATTTTCTATAATAATGGTGAAAGTACTATTTTTAGAGTTTTCTGTCTTCATTGAGCAATCTTTTGAATTTATTTAAAATTCTTACAGCAGAAAAGTCATGAATAATTTATTTTGTTATAGGAAAAGGACTATAATTTTACATCATTTCTGACAGCCTTATCATTTAAAAATGAATAAATAAATATAAAGAGCTAAGATTAAAAGTGAAAATTAGTAGTTATTTCAGTTGATACGTTAAGCATGATCAATATACTACCTCAAATTGTCAAATAGTGATTTCATGTTAACCAATGAATGCTTTTATACACTGAATTCTCTTCTTGTATATGTAGAATTATGTATGCATGCAAAATTATATATAATACTATATATTTGTTGTCTGATCTAACTGACTCCTCAACGTATGGATTTTTAATCAAGCTCATTTCTTTGAATTTCCAAAGCAAAGAAAGGAGAGCTGCACGTTCCATAAATTGTAAACTGTACTTTGACAATCTTCAGAAACACTGGATATTTTCCACTGTCTCATGTAGCACATTTAAATCCTACTTACTTAAACCTCCAAAGAAAATTAGACATGATTTTTGTTCATCTAAGATTAATCTTCTATTAAAAATGCATTTTGCCTTTGAGTTTACCCATTTATTTGTTTTTTTTGTTCTATCATTTCTTCTATCATTGTGTTAATCTAGCTCTTGATAATCTTTATCCTGGGAAAAATGGCTTCAGAAGAAACCTAGTAGACTAAATCACAGGTATCTTACACATCTGGTTACTCTCAAGTATGCCCTTCTAGCTTTTAAAGGCATTGTAGCAGTTTTAATTTCAAATCCCTGCCTTTTACAACGTTTCTTTTAGGATATTTTCCAAAAGAAGAATGAATGTTGTTGACAAGGAATTAAATGTAATAATCAGACAATTAACCAAGGGTGTTTGCAGCACTATATAAAGAGACAAATCAAGACAACCGTAGTATCTAGAAGCCATCTGTTAACCAATGTCAAGTTGATGATAAAGAAAATTGAGTTCCCTCGGCGGTTGGTTTTTCTCCAGATGCATGCAGCTATAAAAGACGAATCTGCATTTGCTGTTAATTCAGAAATGCAGCAGGCAGACATTGAGAAACCTCCAGTGACAACTTTGGATTCTGAAAGTTGATGGTAAAATTGTAGAGAACGCTGCACACTGGGTGCGGATCAGCATTGTAGACTTCCTTTTCTAGATATAAACCTGATCAAGGCAATTCTTGTATGTGTCTGAACACACAGAAAGACACAAAAACTTGTTCAGGTCATGAAGTAGTGAGTGGACTGAACTTCTGAAATAATCAAGCCTACAAATGCAGATAAAGAAGTAAAAGCCTTTTAATACAGAATTAAAATTTCAAAAAGTTAACATAATGCCTTCAAAGTATTTAGATGTGAAAATCGGGTAAAATGATGCTTAAAACTTATATTCCATTTCCTGTTGCAATGACCTTGAACATGTTGCTCTGTCTGTTCTAAAGTATATATAAAAATGAAAATATAATTATGATCTTGTATGGTTATTGAAAGAACACAAAAGTGAATTAATGGTGATCAAAACTGATTTCTAGCAAATGGAGCAATAAATATTTTTGGATCATTGCAATATTGATTGTTGATGACTTCACATCAATTGGGGAAAGACAATAAATGAGCTGTGTCCTTATGTCATAAACATAATTACATTCTCTAGAAATTGTCTTACTCTTTCCTGCATTCAGATCTGGGTGTGTATGAAATAAATATCTCTATCAGCCCCAAAGTCTTACAATTATAAATTCTTGTGTTACAGTTCACAAATCGGTTCAAAATGCCTAATAAATTTGTGGAATAACATTCAAACCATGACAGCTGCTTGAGTGTGTGTTTATACTGTTTTAAAGGAGAATAGTCTTTTGCATGACCGATAGGTGCCTGTAGAAGAGGAACAGATTTTTGGATTATAAATTCACCCTTCTCCTATACGGTTCTTTCTTCTGCTTCTTCATCCCACAGGTAGCTACATACACAGTTATAACCTGCTGGAATGCCGCATTTCTCAATCATGTTACTTGCTCCTGTTCTATCCCCTCATCTGATTTTAATGCATAAATTAGTGAAAATATCACAGTTAATTTTGTACTAAAAATTTGGAGACAATTTCACATTGAGTGATATGAAAGACAAATTTGTTCAGTTTCCTCTGCCATTAGAAGAGACTCCCTAGCCCATTTATAAAGCCAAACAACTATACTTGGGTAGAAATCCATCAGTTTCCAGTTCACTGTCCAGCATACTACAGGCAGACCCTGTAAATTGTAGAACACAATTCCAGTTCAGAAATACTAAAGGTCATTTTTAGGTAGTAACAGATACTTAGATATTTCTTTCAACAGACGTGGCCCGCCTTAGCTCACTTGTCCACATACAGCCTTTCAATAGTTAAGCCACAAAGAATCAAAGCAAATGCAGACTGGGAGAAAACGCTAGTGAGGCATTCAAAGAGTGCTCTTATTTGGGGAGTGACTTCTGCTATAGCACAACTTATAAGAAAAGTGTGTCAAGATGAAATTTCGTGAGTATAGACAGCAAACAAAGAAACAGAAGACAGGGCTCCTGGCAAAGGAGCATGGAAACTGATGAAGAACATTTTCCCAACAAACGATCTGAGACAAGTGCTTCCACGTTCCAAGCGGCTACCATACCCTACGTGCCTCTCAAAAATCATTGAAATGGATCAGAGATAAAAGATAGACCACACAGATCTCTTAGAAGGTAAAATAGAGCGTTCGGGTTGTCATCAAATTAAGGACAACTTCTCGGGTGCATTATCAAAGCATTATCTATAAAAGAAGAAAATGATAAATTGAATTTCATTACAATTCTTCTCAGAGAATATTGTTGCCACGAGAATGAGAAGGCACGTGATAGATTATGAAAAATATTTACAAGAGGATTCTGATAAGAGATTTATCTAAAAGAGATGCAGAATACTTAAAATTCAGTAATGAGATTCGGTGTGGTATCAGGAACCAGTAGTACCAACTATGTACAGAGGCCAGAAGTCCCCTTGAGCATAGAGTACGAGACCAGCCTGAGCAGAAGAGCAATTCTGCATTTCAAAAACAAAAGGAAAACAATTCAGTTTCAAAATGTCAAAATGACTGCAAAGACAGCTCACCAACAGAGATGAACAGACAGAAAGGGAGCACATAGAAACTTGTTTATGCTACAGCACATTCAGGAACTGCAAACTAAAGGAGCCACTAGATACGACTACATATGTGTTAGAATGTCATAGTTCCCAAATATGACTATTCCAAATGCTTGTAAGCTTGTAGAGCCCAAGGAACAGCGACATGTAGCAGGTGGGAGTGCTCAGTGTCACAGTAATCTGGAAAACAATCTGACGTTTTCTTCCAGTGCTTTGCACATTCTTATCATATTATGTAGTAATCACACTCTTTGATGTTTAAGGAAACTGAAAGCATACACACATCAAAATCTACAGGTAGGTGGGGTTTTTTTGTTTTTGTTTTTTATCTTTTGGAGACAGGGTCTCCCTGTAGCCCCAGCTGTCCTGGAACTCACTATGTAGACCAGGCTGGCCTTGAACTCACAGAGATCCACCATTTTCATTAATAATTGTCAAAGCTTGGAAGCTGCAAAAATGTTCTTCATAGGTAAAAGGAGAAATCAACATCCAAACAATAAAATAATATTTAGCCCTACAGCAGAGCATACTATTGAATCAAGGACACACACGAATGCAACTCATATGCATATTTTATGAGGAGGAAGAAATTCTGAATGGGATACACTTTCTAGGACTGCAACTATTTGGTCTTCTAGAAAAGACAGTGCCACAGAGACAATTTAGAGGTGGATGTTGCCCACAGCATGTAGAGGGGGGCTTCTAGGAGAGTTAATCAAGGATGCCATTCTGCGTGGCTCTACAAGGGAAGATAACAAATCAGTATACATTTGTGCAAAATTGTTGAATGTGAAACAGCAAGTGTGAACTCAACTGTGAACTATGGATTTGGATATTGCACAGAAAGACTGAAATTTTCCAAAAAATTACATGCTAGCTCTGGCCACATGTACTTGGGGTGAGAAAATGTCAAGGCAATTTGTATGTTTGTTTGTTGTAGGTTTTTTGTTGTTTTTTTTTTTTTTTTTCCAAGTGTGAACTGAACTGTGAACTACGGATTTGGATATTGCACAGAAAGATTGAAATTTTCAAAAAATTACATGCTAGCTCTGGCCACATGTACTTGGGGTGAGAAAACGTCAAGGCAATTTGTATGTTTGTTTGTTGTAGGTTTTTTGTTGGTTTTTTTTTTTTTTTTGAGTCAGGATCTCCCTGAAGCTCCAACTAGTCTCAAACTTACTACATAGAGCAGGTTGACCTAAATCTCACAGAAATCTGCCTACCTTTGCTTCCTGGGTGCTGGAATTAAAAGTGTGTCCTCCCACACCCAGCCAAAGCGAGCTTTGAAAAGAGATGCATATGTTTAAATCACAAATTGAGTGTTTCTACTACAGATATAATAAAACTGAAATCTACTACAAAAGTCTATTTTAATCAATTTCTAAAGACAAATATCACTGATTATTTGAATTTCACTGTTTTGATTTCTATTCGGTTTGGTCTCAAGGCCTCTCTCCCCTAGACTGTGGCCAAAAGCTAAACGTTTCATATTAACAGTGCTCTGACAGCGAACAGTTCAGATCAGTCAGGTGGGGCACAGTGAGCAAGTGAGAACAAAATCCTTGACACGGAATATGTACATTATGGTCAGATACAGGACAACTGGAGGGCTCTGACTGGATACCGCTGGGCATGTGAGGCTCTAGAACCTCGCCCAGCCAGGAGAAAGCAAGACACTGTGTCCTGATCAGTCTTCCTGGGTTAGTCCTTATGCATCCCCTTGCTGGTTGTAGACTGAGCTTCTAACCTTTGCATAAATGAAAGGACAAAGCGCTCCTTACATGACACATGTGGATTGCACAAATTCATTGTTAGTAGCTAACAATGGATCAGTGGATGAGGAAGAACACGCTATTTCAAACAACTTGGAAAGGAGGGCAAATTCATTGTTAGTAGCTAAACAATACTGTGGATTTTGGATCAGTGGATGAGGAAGAACACGCTATTTCAAACAACTTGGAAAGGAGGGGATATTTATTATGCTAAAGGTGACTGCATATAATGGGATTTCAAACAACTCTTCTCAGGTCAGATAAGGGATACTATGGCAACACTATATGAAACAAATTTATGACACCAGCCAAAGTGTATATGATTTCATCTAGACCAGCCAACATATCCACCTCAAATGTGTAAACTGTGTGTAACCACCCATATTTCTTTAGGACTAATAAACCAAATCCACTGTATTCGAAAGAGTATAAACATATAAGAAACAGAAGAGAAAGTATTTAAATGAGAATTTTATTGAGGACATTCAACTTCTAATTGACATTAGTAAGTCATACCCATTAGTAAGAAGCTGGGATTATGCTCAGCCAGGGGAGGGTTATGAAGTAGGAAATATGTATAAATATCAGAACACTCCTTTGAACTGGCACTCACCACCATATACTCAGCCACCATGTTTAAGAACACATATGCTCTCCCATGGAAGAAATGTTTGATTATTCTCTAGCACAGAGGCTTCCCTATTCATGAACCAGTAAATGAAGACACAGGAGTGTGTACAGGTCTAGGGAGAAGCTGAAGATACTAATACTATTTTAAAATGTGTGACCTGAGCTACTTCTCTGAATTTGAAAATTATTTTATTAATTCTGTGTTGTAGGACATAATTATTACTATTTGTGACACTGTCAAAAGTCAGATGTTTCCAGTGACTAATCAATTTATAAATGATACCAGAAAATTAGATAGACCTACATCTATATATCCAAGCATTAGTGCTTCTATTCCGACACAAAGAGAATGGAGAAGCTCACTAACACATCTTACTGGATAAAGACACACGATATAGGGTGACAAAGAGGGGATTGAAAAAGGCGAGACCTGATTCCAGGATTTGGACTAAAGAAAGAAAGAATTGCAGGTTAGTTCATATTTTTGTTTGCTCTATATCTAATGAAGACATTACTAACAACGTTTGCCTAAACAGTATAAGGAAATAATCCTGCTTTTTTTAGAAGTAGTTTAAAAAAGTCACACCGGTTTAAAATAAATATTAAGAGACTACAGGCCACTGAACAATCATTTATTATTTTAATAAGTTAATTTGAATGGTAATAACCTGACAGGTTATTTTTCATTAGCTTTTAAGGTGGAATACAAAATAATGGACTTTATTGTGACGTTTTTGTTCATACATGCTATTATACATTGTTTTATTCATCACTGTCACTAATAGTCCACACATGTAGACTCTAGATTTCAATTTATTATATAAATTATATACATATATGCCCACGGTCACACCCATGGAACTATTTCCTCCCATCAAAAGGAATGAGGGGTTTGTGGTGGAAGCTCAAACATGAACCTTTGCTTCCCCGGACCTATCAAGCAATATAAAGTGTTCAGCATTTATATTTCACAGCCAGTCATGATCCAGGATTCATTATAGATTTGAGGCAAAATGGTGACTGGCTGCATCTAAAATAGGGCTGGGAAAAAGCTTCTTCTTGTAACAGATGTAGGCTCCCGCAGAACCCCACAATATAAATTTGAGAGGGAGCTAGTCCTCAGTGACACATCCATAGTGGAACCTCTACACCTAAAGCTCACGGAACACAGCAGAACGAGAAGTAGTGTGAAAACTAGTGCACCCCTCAACTCCCACACTGAAAGTTCCTCTTGCTACAGATTGTGATGCACACAGAAGGCCACGCCTGGCCAAGTTTTAAAGGTTTAAAGTTTTAAAGAAACTGAAGAGTATGCGTCCCTGGATAGGACTCCTATATCAAAACTTTCCCACCCACAGCCCAGGGACCATTGTGGAAGAGGGGGCAGAAAGATTTTAAGATCCAGGCCTGGTTCTTGAACACAGGGAAGCACAGGCTTTCAGGCCTCTGGGAAGCTCACACATGTGAACTTGTGGCAATTTTGACATCAAGCACAGGACCCATGCCAACTCAATCAGACAAGGGCCCAAAGTGCAGGGAGGGAACTGAGTGGCAGGTCAGCCGTAGACTGGGAACTACTGAAGACTGATTGCTACTGGGTGAAGGAGAGTCGGACCTACCAATGATCACTATATAGGCTGACTAGACTCCAGTGAATAAATTTGCACCGAAGGTCTTCTGGGTTCAAATGCCTGACTGGGTAGGACTTAACACGTTTGGCAGACTACATGAGGTCGGGTGGAGGGTTGAGGGGGCATGGATGGGGAAGGGGGTCTAATTGGATTAAAAACTATTGTATGAAATGTACAAAAGCTCAATAAGAAAATTTAAAATAAAATGGTGCTGGGGAGTGGAGGGTCTTATGATCCTGCTCTTTTTTCACGTACTTTATTAATCACCAGTAAAAACATGGATAAGGTAGTTTTAACCTATTCCATGAGGCTGTGGGCTATCCTATTCTAGGCTGAAATTTATAGTAGACAAGATAATTATCATTTAGAAGATGTTAAAAACCATAGAGAAATGTACTGGTTCAAAAGTCTACTGAAAAAACTACAATATACATAGGAGTGACTACACAGAGCTTAAGACTACACAGCAAGAAAATGTGGTGCTGGGCAGGGGAACCCTCCCTTTGATTTGTTGGTCAGGTTAGTTCAGCAAACTCCTAGAAGACTACAGGCTATTGCCACAGCCCTTGATGCTTCCCATAACTTAAAGGTAAGATCTTATTGCTGAAGACAGGACAAGCCTCAGACACTGTTTATGGAGCAGGAACTGATCTTGAAGACTAGCACAGTAGTCTGGTCTTGTACTATGGGACAGTAGTGGCACTTTTATCTTGGGGGCAATCAACAGCTGTGTAATTGGATTTAAGTTTCTCTCAATAGGAGGATACATGTAGCACTATAAACATAGCCAAATACAAATTTCAGGAGTGGTCATTTACCCTAGAATAAAATTTGCTAGACCAATGTAATATTTTTTTTCTAAATATGAGTCCTTATATTTATGAATAAGTATATCTCTCAACATTCATTATGCATGTTTGAAACAGAAGAAGACCATTACAAAGTTCCACAAGCTGTCAAACTCAGAGAATAAGTGACTGTGAGGTGTCCAGTCATAAGTGACACGTCTACAATGCAGTCTCTACACCTAAGGACCTGGAAGCATAGTTAAACAAGAAAAAGAAAAAAAGTATTAATGCACCTCTCACCTCTCACCTCTCACCAGCAAAAAGTCTTCATGCAATAGCTGGTGAGTGACAGAGAAATACAGATCTGGCCAAAGCAGAAAGGAGAGATTGCATATTGCTAACCCCTGAATAGCACACCTGTGTCAGAACTTTGCCACCCAAGTCTCAAGGACTACTGTGGAAACAGGGTGGGAAGATTATAAGATCAGAGGTGCTGGATGGACACAAGTAAACAGTGTCTTCCAGACCGTTGGGAAGTTGGTCATATGAACGCACAGCAATGGTGACAGTAAGCACAAGACCCATGCAGGCTCAAGCCAGACAAAGTCATAGCATGAAAGTAAGGAAGTAGATAGGAAGCCCCAAAATTAACTGAGAAACTACTGGGAGAGGGAGAACTGGTTTTCTTTAAGGATATGACTCTAGACAGATAAACCAGTCTCCAGTGGATGGATGCACACTGAGGGACATTTGAGGACCCAAACGTGACTCAGTAGACTTGAGTATATATAACAGAGTACATGAACTCCAGAGGGAGTGCTATGAGAGGTACAGATATGCGAGGGAGGTATAAACATGATCAAATATATTGCATGAAATTCTCAAAAAGTCAATAAAAATATAAATACAAAATTAAAAAATATAAAAGAAACTAAAAAACAAGAAAAAAAATTGACAAGTACAAACACAGGTCATAGAGAAAAGTAAATATAGTTCTATATAACTAGAGCCCTTCATCTGAGACAAACTAGAAAACTTCTAAGTCACATGATACAATCAAGGTACAAGTCAAAAGTTGGAGTCATTTCGTTTGTTAATGGAACAAAATGAATATTAAAAGATAGCTGACCAAAAAGCACACCTGAGCTTTTTCTAGGATAATGCAAGTCAAGTTACCAGAATTTTCACCAAACTAACTTTCTATTGAAAAACAGAAACATGGAAAATATATAATAGTAAGAGATCACATGTGTAGTTTAGGAACTTAGTAGTTCCTTACATTAAGATTATGTACAGAAATAGAAAGGAGAGGACATGGTACTGTTATAAATTGTTGTTTACTATACTAGGAGCTTAACATAAAACAGAAAATATATGAAATTAGAGGCAGATATGTTAACCATGGAAAGATATGTTTTCACTTCAATTGTCTTAATGTGTATAGAGTCATTGCAATTTGTCCAGTGGAAAGATTTT
>NW_008352126.1:1573014-1581841 GCF_000622305.1 Nannospalax galili
ATATATACCACTGTGACAAAATATACTTCTGAAAGCTCATTTATTTGCAAATGTTGAGCTTCTTATTTATAGAAGTGATCAGGAAAGAACTACCAGAAATTTTGTAAACAGTTTCAGTAGCTGATAATGAAGTAGAAAGTCAGTAAGAGGTCTTCCAACCTTTAGCATATCAAGTACTAAGAAATAGCTATCTCCATTTCCATATTTACAAGCAAATATACATACTATATGCCATGTCTCTGTGACAATCAGTTTCTGTGAATCTAGGGGAAAAAATTAAAATACTCTGCTCTCATCCTAGACGACGAGCAGGTTGCTTTCCGCTGGATGACTTCGAACGTTCCTGTCCTTATTCTTCATTCACGCCTGCGCATTGTACATGTGCTAGGAAAAGAGTCCAGGCTTTACAGCAAGAGGTCACATGAACAAAAACCATGGCATATAAGTCATCTTACACTTATATGAGCTCTCGACCACTTCATGTGTTTGCCTGTCACATAGTTTAAAAAGCCAGATGCTTGTTACCTAGTTAACTAATACACTGATGCAGTGGAACCCCACACAAGAAAAGGTCAGCTTCATTCCATTATCTCTTGATAGTTTCCCTTCCCCCACTCGGGAGAACACCCCAGCATCAGGATCACACAAATGTCAATGTAAATGTGTAGCTATTGTTCTGTTGTGGGAGAAAACACTGGAGCACATATTCAAGAAATTAGTCCAACAACCTACTGACAAATTCTACATACAACTAGACCAAAGAATAGAATATATGTCTAGGCAAGGTTTATCTGAGAGTATTTTGTCTTTGCCCAAGCTTTATCTACATGGCACATGGTAACTAAAAGTACAGTCTGGTGGAAGTAAGCTTCTTGGGTGTTTAACAGCCATAGTATGAGGCCTATACTAATTTGGTCAGAGGGACATAAAGGACAGTTTTTGTTCCTTGCCCTCCTAGGTTGACTAAGTTCCAGGGGACTATGAGCATCTTTCAAAATGTCCAGTAAGTGTGGTGGGTCACCTCTCCTCTTGATCAATGAGGCCAAGGAGACCCCACCAGATGGACTTAAACCAGTGTCCAGTCTACAAAGAGGAGGGTCAACACAGAGGAATCATTTCCCCCATGCTTCCAAGCGAAGCCAGCCATGGTCGAGTAGGACCTTTAACTTATCTTCACATAGGTGGAACTAGTAAAAAAAGGAGCCAGGGGCTCCTCCCAAGCCCATGTGACCCCTGAGGAATAGATCCTTAAATGACCTTAAGAGGAAAAATCTGGGCCAATTGTAGTGTCTTAAACACCCAAAAGAAAGTATAACCAAAGATTAATGGGGTCAATATAATTTTTTTAGGAATCCATATGTATAGTTAAAACTTACATAACAAGCAACAATGCCAGATACGAGATATCTTCTTTTGAGTTGTTGGCCAGAGTGACCAAAGGGACTTCCAAATAGTAACCCAGCATAGAACTGGGAAAATGAACAGCAGACCCCAATCTTTTCTAAGGAATATTGACAACTGATTGCTTCTAGATGAGGAACAGCTCGTCTTCCTAAAACAAGGATCTCTAGATAGGCTGACTAGATTCAGCAGATGGACAAGAACTGGAGAATGGCTGGGGGAGCTGACAATACAGTGGACAGTAATAGGGATGACAGAGTATATGAGCTCCAGTGGGAGCGGGGGAGCTATGGGAGGGTGCCATTTGGGAAGTGGGTGTATAGATGAATAAGATTGTTTGGGATGTTCTGTATGATATACACACAAAAAAATTAATGAATTTTAGAAAAGACCTATATTTGAGGAGGAAGCATAAAATTTTACTTCATGATAATTAGTAGAGGTGATAAACATTACCACTGAAATCTACCTGATGGCTCTATATCCATACTCAGGTGCCAAGGATCCAAGTGCAATAGACTGTGACCTGTAATAATCAGATACATAGAGATTAAAGACACATGTGCAAACATCTAAGCGTTAGTAGCATTAAGAATGTAGCTGATTGTAAAAAGAAATGGAAATGTTCTTTAAAAGTTAAAAACTCATTCAGTTTTATGTCTTACAGGGTTTATACTGAGTTCATTATTGTATAACTGTATTAATTCAACTGTGAACCTAAAAATTTACAGCCACTTTTGAAAGAGATGTATCCATGCTCTGGAAATTGTTACTGAATATGTTAAAGCTGTAATGAAATGCTTCTTCTAATCATGGGCTTATTAAATAAGAAAAGAATAAATGGAATTATCACTCAGTTTTCTTTGAATGAACATACACAATGCATTATAACCTCTACTAATGAACTCTTAAAACTGGTTTACTATTGAACAGATGCATATTATTATTTCAACACTTACATTTTTTAAACACATTACAAGGTAAAAAAAATATGTTTTGGATTCTGGAAATAAAGAGAAGTTTCCAGTTTTAAGCATAGCAAGTCACTGAGACAGGAAAATCGGTTTCTCAACAGAATTACGATCAAGGCTATAGGTAGGCAAATTAAGGCAGATTTATAAATGAGTGTATAAAACTTTAACATTATAGTAGCACTATTTCACAAAAATAAAATTTAAGAGATATTAAAAGTTCAGAAACAATCAGTGTTGGGCTGGCACGCTGCTCAATGGTAGAGTGCTTGCCTAGCATTCCCCAAATCCTGAGTTCAATACCCAGCACCTAAAGAATGATAAATGTTTCAAGAAATTGTTAGTAGAAAAGCAGATGTGAATATAAAGGACAAGAATCTAGTCTGCCGGGGGTTAAGTAAACAGTTCACTGGAAAAAAAAAGCACAGGTATTTTAAAAGTTGAATATAGTTAGTGCAAACCCAAAACAAACAAAAAGACCTCTCACTAATTCCTACCAAACAATAAAACTACCTTATAGCCATCCAGCCCATTTTATGTATACCAGCTCTCCTGGAAGAAATTGTGTCATTAATCCTTACAACATGTCTCTGGCAATGTTTGGAGATATAGGCATTATCTTTCCTTATTAGTTCGTAAATATTCACAGAAAATCAGTAACGTAAAATAAGAGCACAAGCAATACAAATTTTAGTTGCCTAATCTATTTGCATTATCATTATAAAACCGTTTCAGATCGTTTCCCTCTTTGAATGCCTTAAACACTTCACTTTTTGTTCATATCACTTTGCTATTTTTGAAAGAGGTGATTAGCGTCTGGCTTTAAAAAGTTATTTATGTTTAACTTTTGAGTACTTCATAGCAATTTAAATCAGAGGAAAGACATAAGCAAAAGCGTTAATATCATAAACAAGGAACATCCAGAAAACAAATGCAAATATTTAAAAGGTACTATCTCTCCATTCCTTTGGAAAGCACAAGCATAATATGTCTAAGTAATAAAGAGATTGGATAAAAGGCACCTGTTTGTGATTTAAAATATACCCTTAATACTGCTTTTTTATATTAGATCTTAAGTAAAAATAGACAATAAAATATATGCCCCTTTTAATAATGACAGCCTGCTGTTCCCCCTCTTCTCAAGTGCTGGTTCATACTTTCTTGGCAGTAGCAGTGATATAGGGACTACAGAGGTGACAATCTCTCAAGATTCAAACTGTAAAACCATATCAAATCATAATAATAGGGCTGGATATGGTGGTGCACGCCTTGAATCCCAGTAGGGAGACAGAGGCAGGCGGATCTCTGTGAGTTCGAGTCCAGCCTGATCTACCTAGTGATTTCCAGGCCAGCTGGGGCTACAAGGAGAACCTGTCTCAAAATTAAAAAAAAAAGAATGAATGAAAAAATAAATTATAATAATAGTATCTACTTACATAATGACAGATGGATTCAGAGCATTCCTAATCCTCTTTCAATGGATCACTCAATCAATAATCAATCATGTCTTCCTTTGATTTTGTTGAGTAATTGGTACTTTTTAGACAGGTAAATTGACTTGGTTTATTCTTTTTTTCTGAACAGAAGTAAAAGAAGGTATTAGTGGCAGGCAGGAGTGGACCATGTCGTAATGGTTCTTATCTGTGTAGAGAGGGCAATGCTTGGCATCAACTGTGATTATTAATAGAGAATGTGGTCCTATTGTTCCTGAGTTTGTTACACACAGTTCACCATCATGCTGCCAATCGGAACATTCTTGACAAGACACAAACTGACTAGTTTCTCAGCCAAACTGCAGCATCTGAAAACCAACATTATCAGATCTCTTCACAGTCATCCTTGGCATACCTGGTCACAGGAACATGTGATCACACAGCTCCATGGTAGAGATGTGAGTGAGCACAATTATAGCCCAAGAGAGCTAAAATTTGAAAAAGTAGAGAGATGGGTGGTATGAAAACTTGGTGTTCTGTAAATATTGCTGCTCAGATTTTGCTCATAAATCTTTCAAGAAAATGACAAAGTTCCGAAAGTGTTGAGACGTATCATGGAGAATGAGTTAAGGCGTTCCCTGGCAAAGAGTGAATGCTTTGCCCTTAGATATTTCATTATATCTTCAGAACTGAATGACCATATAAATTAAGGTAATATTGGACAATAAAATACACAATTGGAATTATTTCAGAGACAATTTTAGGAAAGATTAACAAATAATTACACACACACATATATATATGAACTTACTTGGAAGTTACACTGAACTAAAGTTTAAAGATATAGATTGAGATTGCTCTGGGGAGTTTTCAAATTTTATTTTACTGAAAGCAGGGTAGATATCAGGAAGTTGCTAATGTGTGTTCCTCTGAGCCCATTCTTAATTCAGCTCTACTGAACACAGTTACTGAATATTTCTTTATTTTGTGCTATCACTCTGTGACAGAAGGTTAACTCAAAATAATCTAGAGGAGGGGAAGCATTTTCTACAGTTGTGTAACCACTGGTTAGTTGTCCTTGATCCAATGCATTGCCTCCCTTCCGTATTCATCCAGGCGAACCTAGTTATCCTTAGAAGTCTCTCAAAGAAGTTAGAAGTGAGCTTGTTAGAAGAAATAATGGTTTCATCAAGCGAGGGAGAAGGTAAGACAGGAAGATAACGTTCATACATGACCAAAACACATTATATAATTATCAAATTGCCATAGTCTACTTTGAATGAAAAGAATCTTAGGGACATACCGTGAATGAATCTATTTTAATATCATTAGTGGCTCCATCATTGATATTTTAATGCAGTCTACTATAGCAAATTGACTTAGCTTGCCAATACAAATATAATAAATATCTATGTGTAAAGTCACTTTCTCCCAACTTTCCAGTGCTGTAATGGAGCTATTGAATAGCTGTCAAGCATAAATCAGAACTTGAAAGGGTTAACGGTACAGAAATTAACACTTTCAATTACTTGTCAAAATAAAATGGTGAAATTGAGTCAACTTAGCCAAGATGTCAATTATTCTAAGGAGACTTCTAAACAGTACACACTTGTAACATTTCTTTTCTCTGATCTTTCAGAGCAATTATTCATACCTCTTACAAAAAGATGCCCTCAAGCAGCAGCTCAACATACACTTTATCTCTCCCTTCCCATAGAAATTTAGTAAGGAACCAGAGCTGAACCTGATTTATTTTTAGACGGCAGCAAATAAATGCTACTGAGTAAAATTATTCTTTACTAAGTATTACTGAGCAATATTTGTTAAGTAGATGAAAGTAACCGTCGTATCTGAGTGTAACCTTTTCACCTAGGCTCATTATGAGCTTCTTTCAAGATTCTTGGCTTTTGGTAGACTTTGAGCTCTTAGGTCTCTGTTTATTTGATATATTTTCTTTTCCAACTTCCAATGAAAATAAGGTACTGAACCCTTCTTGTGCTTGGGGTTTATCTGATTTTCTTTCTTGTTTTTCACTTCTGTTTCTAAGGTATAAATATAATAATATGGGGATCCTGCTGCTGACCAAACCAGAGTCATTTTCCCATTATGAAATCAAGTGGTTAGTAAGTTTAATTTCATTTAAAAAGTTCCTTTGGGATGTGTAAAATAATTCTTTCAACATCCAGGAATCAGGGTATGGAGTATTCTTGGGAGTTTTAATTTACCATCATAATTTAAATTGACTTAAATTATCATTTAAGACACATTTATTATAGTATGTATGAAGCCAATATGTAAGCTTACTTTTATTAGACTAATATATTCCTAAGCATATCTGTATAATCATAATTCATGTTCATATTTCAATGAGAACTTATATAGGTTTATTTCATTTTATAAATTGAACTTTTACTATGAAATACAATGGTATGTAGAGCCCCATCACTATCCACACTTCCCACCCAGTTTAATGGATTCTATTATATTTATTATATATAACATATAATAAGGCCTAATGATCTTAATTTGTGTCTCCAAATGTCCTTCAGTGTGAGTCCATTTACTGGAGCCTGTTTAACCTTCCAAGAGTTCTGTGCTTGAAGGAGACTGTCTCTGCCCCTCCCAGCAGTCATCTGTTGTCACAATCCTTAGGTGGGTGTGGAACTTCTTATTCACTTCCCGGTGTCCATGCTGGGGCGTTATCTGGTTCAAGCTTGCATAGGACTTGTGCATGCTGTCGCCATTGCTGTGAGTGCATACGAGTAATTGACTAGCTATCTGGAAAGCTCTGTATCTTGTCACCCACCACCTCTGACTCTTATTATCTTTCTGCTCCCTTTTCCACGATGATCCTTGAGCCTCGGGAGGCAGAAGTTTATATGGCTGCTCTATTCAAGAATAAGAACTCTGTAGACTATTGCTCTCTGCACAGTGGACAGTTGTGGGTTTCTGGTTAATCATCACTTGTTGCATAAAGAAATTCTCAGGTGAGCACTGTAAGATACATTAATCTTTGGTTATAACAATAAGTCATTAAGAGGCAGTTTAATGATAACTAATTAGCAGAAAACTAGTAAACTAGTATCAGCTTCTCTCCTACGTCCCGTGACCTTAGTCTTACGTTCCTAAGGTAAATATCAAAGTCAGATATGGGCTCCATCCTAGGAAGAGGACCTTAAAATCAATTAAATGGTGGTTGGTCACTCCCTCAGTGTTTGTGCCACTGCTGCACGGATGGGTATATCTTTCCAGGTTAGCTGTTATTGTAGTTCACAGGCTGGGTAAGGTTGATGTTTACTTTTTTTTACTTCTGGTAGTATGCATAGAACTTTCCCCACTATGAACACTAGCCAGGGGAGAAGAGGTGCTGATGTCAGCACCAGCTTGATTTCTCCTTGTTTGTTCTACAGAGCACGTATGTAATATCTTCAGAAATAGGATCTTACCATCCAGTTGTGTTGGGTAAAACAAGAGCAGGGGCGATGACCAATATTGTGTAATGGTCTATGGGACCCCTGGTCAACAGCTTCTAGAGAGGTACTCCATTCCTGCATTGTTTTCTTGTTTTTCTCCATTAACCTATGATGTCTAGAAAGGACAATGTCCCCCTGTTATGAAAGTGGAGGTATCCACTTGCACAAATACATAAGAACTGCAGAAATGGAACTGGAAATGGAAGTTAATGCCATAGTTTTACAGCACGGCCAACTATGTTACAGGGGAAACACCAGAAGGAGTCTGGGTACAATAATCAAGAGTAGCAACTCAGTATGAAAGATGAATGAGAGAGAACAAGGCCGGGAAGCACAACACAGCTCTGAGAGGTGCACTGTGATTCAAAGTCAGCTAGGCATTTCCCCATCCATAATTATTACAAAGATCACAGATATTTGCACGTGCATGCATAGAGAAACCTGTTTGTTTCTTCTTGACACTATTATTTTAGCCAAACACAAGAGTCGAGTTTCAGGAATGAAAGGGGTATTTAACATAAGCAGGATATATAACATGTAACCATTATTAATGGTTTAAAAATATGCCTGGACTACCAGGAATATCTTTTGGTATTCAATTATTGTATTTTATGTCTAAAGAAAGAAATAATTTTCTTTTGGTCAGATATTGAGTTCGTGATAATCCAATCATAACCTTAAGAGGGAGAGAAACCAATTTCTATTTCGGTTGACTGCACTATAGTATGTAATATTTGTCTATTGATAGTTAGTGCATGCAATTTTCACTCTAAGACTTTTAAACATCAGAGGTAACATTCAGAGGCAGCCAGAGAGTCACACAGCTCTTTCATATTTGGTCTCTTCATAATTGGGTTATAACATTACGAAAAAGCACACAGAGGGCAATGGGCACAGCTTTAAAGTTATGGGAGCAATAAAATCACCCAAGGTTGGGCCATTATTTTTAAATGACTTATAAGCAGTTTCATTTTATTGCCAAACATTTTATAATTCCTTTTTCCAAAGACAAATGTGCTCAGCTTGATTTGTGTTTGTCTTCTCATTTAATCATATTTGCAGTCATTTTTTCAATTCACAATTAATCCTCCTTACATTTATGTAACACTATTATAAACTTCTCTCTCTAAATTTATCTTACTATGTGATTGCTTATAACATTTTTATAATGTAACTGTTATATATACATAGTGCTTTGAGTATCCCCAACAGAAGGTTTGTTATAATTTTATTATTATATTGCTCAAACATTTGCAAGTAACAGATTCATAAAGTCTAAAACATGAAAACATGACACAGATTCTAATGCTATTCAGAAACTCATTTGAGGTAAAATGATTCATGTAAGCATAAATTAACATTGTACACATTCCTGAGCAAATGGAACTGGATTTAATTAACCATCTTCACACAGGAAATCAGGAATAAGAATGAGAAAGAGAAAGTGAGAGAGAGAGAGAGAGAGAGAGAGAGAGAGAGAGGAGAGGTGGTATTGAGAAGTGTGTGGCTTCTTATAATTTGTATTTCATTTCCTGAAGAAAAATAAAAA
>NW_008352126.1:1581916-1595539 GCF_000622305.1 Nannospalax galili
AAAACTTCAGTAAAAGAATTTTAGAGTCCTGAAGGGAGGTGGTATTGAGAAGTGTGTGGCTTCTTATAATTTGTATTTCATTTCCTGAAGAAAAATAAATACAATTTTCAGAATGAGAATGAGAATTTATTAATCATACCAGCATATCATTTAATTTTAAGATGCTATTTAGATTCTGTGAGAATTTGGGGCTCAGCTAGAATTCCACACACTACTTTTTAGGTTTTTTTTAAAGTATGTATTTGTGCCATTAAGTATGTATACGGCCATTAAGCACTTATGAACTTCAAGATGTACAGTTTAATTACAAATTAACTGTAATAGTGAAGAGACCAGTAAAAAGCAGAGTCAATAAGATACGAATAGAGGTTAGACAGGGTTAGACAGATATTATCTGTATCTATCTAATTATTTCTATCAAATGTAGGGCATATAGATATGGGACAGAATATAATGGTTTGAGTAGCTCAAGAGATTACAGAGGCTGAGAAATCCCACAAATTTCCATCTGAAAACTAGAGGCAACAAGATCTATGATGTCATTCCATTCCAAATCTGAAGAGCTGAGAGTGAGGATTTGTAAGTCCAAGCGCAGAACATGGACAGTTCAGTTCAGAGAGAGTAGTTTGCCCTCCCATTACCATGTAGCTACTTCATCCCCTCAAGGAATTGGGGGCCGTTGATTCACATTGGGAAGGGGTCACTATTTTTCTCTTCAATCCACTAATCAAATACAATATTTCCTAAAGAAAGTATCTTTACAGATACACTTGGAACTAAAGTTTTGTTTTGTTTTTTTTGTTTTGTTTTGTTTTTTTCCGGTTACCTGGATCTCCTTAATACAATCAAGTTGATGCAAAAATATAACCATTACATTAACTCTTTAAACTTTAAAAATTTCTAAAAATTGTTAATGCTGCAGTCTCCGTGTTCCTCTTTGGTGTTTATGTGAAACCAGCTTTGTATGACAAATGGGGAGATTTCAGCAACTTTTATCTACTTGACGGTAAACTTTGTCATTAGTTGCTTGTTTGATCAATATCAATGTTCAAACATTAATTCCATATAAATAAGATGATTTTCATATTATATAAAAGTAAATTATTATTTGAAATGAAATATGACAAAATTATGACAAAATTATTTGAAGTATTACAGTTAGAATCAGGAGCAGTGGTGTAGTAATTATACTGAAAGTGCTGGCCCTGACATGAACAACAAGATGAAGAATTATATAGTGTTTCACTTTCAGAATGTCCACCAGAGAAGATTCATTCACCAGACCTGACCAAAGATAACTAAAATTTCTGGGTTAGAGAGTACTTGCAAGAGACCAGATAGTGAACTCAGCACAAATACTCTTCCCCCCCATCTACCAAAAGGCCAATGAATTATCATATGCATCTTTTATTGATTTCCATATAGAAGATTTGCAAGTTTCTTGCAATATGTTTTGAATACAATTAGACTTCCTCCCCTACCAGCATTTCTCTCATAACAGACCAACGCTGGGTTAAGGCCTAGTGAGTCAAGTGTGTGTTTGTTCACTGGAGGCTGCTAACCCATCCATAGCCATGCCCTTAAAGAAAACCTATTGTCTCTCTTCCAAAAATCCTTTACCAATAATTGCTCAGCTAAGGTTGGAGCCTCTTAGCCACTTCTGAACTGATATGTTAGGGTTTTGTCTGGGTTGGACAACTGGGTCTTGTGCATGCTGTTACCGTTGCTGTCAGTTCACACGAGTAACTTCTCAGCTGTCTGGAAAACTCTGGTGCATTGTGATCATCCACCATATCTAGCTCTTACAATCTTTCTGTCTTTTCTTCTACAATAGTCCTTGAGTCTGAGGTTTCAGAGGTTTGATGTACGTGTCCTGTTCAGGGATGAGCACTTCATTTATTTATCTATCTATCTATCTATCTATCTATCTATCTATCTATCTATCTATCCATCCATCTATCTATTTAGTCTTTTTGAGACGGTGTCTCCCTGTAGCTCCAGGTGGCCTGGAAATCCCTATGTAGACCAGGCTGGTCTTGAACTCACAAAGCTCCACCTGCCTCTGGCTCCCAAGTGCTGGGATTAAAGTGCTGATGAGGGCTGAGAGATGCATTAATAGTTTTCCCCCTGTTCAACTATGTTCAGTAGTCTTAGGAGTAGAGGTTGCATTGTAAATGAGTCACTTGGGGTTGTGAACCTCACATACACTTATTTTTTGTGTGTTACCACTTGTAAAACTTTGTAATTTTCTCCATCTGTAGCAAAAGGAAGATGATTTGGTGAGTGGTGAGAGGTATACCTACCTGCCTGCTAAGATAAGGATATATATTTACAAAACAGTAAAAAATTACTTTGGTCTAGGGATACAACCAAGTAGATTTTTCTCTGACCCGTGTCCCTCCAGCCATGTGTTTTTGGCTATGGTTAGAATATTACACACAAGCACCCTTCCAATGAGCAGGCCTTAAGTCCAATTAAATAGTTGTTGATTGCCACCAAGATAAAAGTTCCACTACTGCATCAGTAGAGATTGTTCATTGGGCCAGTCATTGTTGTGGTCCATTGATTTTACAGCTAGATGGGATCATTGATTGGTTTTCTGCCTTGCCAATTTGCATAGTGTCTTCTCATACTGTGGGAACTAGTCTTCAGGGAAGAGACATGGATCAGCTCCAGCTTGAAGTCCTTTGTCCAAATGTGTTCTGTCTTTAGCATAAAAGGGTTTAAATTATTTCAAGTTCTAGGAACAATCAAGGGCTGTGACAATATTTTGTATTATTTTGTGAGTCACTTGGACTACTCTGACCAACAACTTGAAGGGAGTTTTCTCCTGTCTCACATTGGTTTTGTGGTTTGTTTTGTTTTGCTTTGTTATATTGCCTTCAGCTACACACACATACACACACACACACACACACACACACACACACACACACACACACACACACCTCCCTCTGGTTTTTCATACTCCCTAAGCATTATTCACCTGTCTTCTCCTCCTCCCATTACAACTCTCCCTATCATCTCCCCAATTAAAGTATCCCCATTTTCCCCTGTCCCCTACTATCCCTCTCTTTGGAGTTCCTTCTTCCTCCATACTTGTGTGATTCCTTTCCATTTTCTTGTCTCCTGTGATTACATCAAGACTTGGCGCTAAGACCCACAAGTGAGAGAGAACACATGCTGCTTGTTTTTCTGAATCTGTGTTCCTTCCCTCCGTATAAGTTTCTAGTTTCATTCATTGACCTGCAAATTTTGTGATTTCTTTTTTATTTATCGCTAAGTAGAACTCCAGTGTATAAATGCACCACATTTTCATTATCCATCTATTGGTTGAAGGACATTTAGATTATTTCCATTTCCTAACTACTGTGAGAATATCAGTAACAAATATGGCTGAGCAAATATCTCTGAAGTAGCCTGTTGAGTCCTTTGGCAGTCGTATAGCTAAATAACATGGTATATATGAAACAGCGCATCGACAGTTCAAAAATAAAATGACATAACAGAAGTATGAACACAAAGACAGTAGATGTGATCTTAGCACAGATGAAACAAGTGAACAAGTCCCTAGTCTAAGACAATAACAAAAGGCAACGGTAGACATGGAAACAATTTTCTTCCATGAAAAACGAGATACCGAAATAAGCATGAGAAGCCACAATAGGGTCCAGGGGAATGGGAGCTCGGATGAGACAAAAGTTGTTTGGGAATCTATGTACTTGGTATACAGTTCTGCAACTAATCCCACAGCATCTCTGCCAGGCTGGTATACACAAGTAATTCCAGGCCAGCTGGAGCTACAGGAAGATCCTATCTCAAAACGCCACCCACAAATATTAAATACATAATAAAGGTAAAATAATCTATATGTTAGAAGTACAATATGCGAAAAACTACAACACGCACAGCAGGAAAATAGATCACGTTCGTGGATTTTCTGTATTTCTAAGAGAGTCAATATTGTTCTTTGAATACTTTTAAATTGATGTCTGTATCTAGTATCAAACTAGTTAAAATACAGAGGGGTTCTTGTGAATACTGACAAGCTGCTTCTAATCTTTATGTGGAAAATAAAAAGTAATGATAACAGTTTTGAGTAGCAAACGAAGTTGGAAGAATTCCCTTATCTGACACAGAGCTGTGCTAATCGGTCAGATGCTACTGATAGAAGATCAAACACGGAGATTCGGGGGACAGCTCAAAAGCCCTGGAGTAGAAGAGCAACCAGACCAACTGGCTTCGTTGGAAGCCCAAAGGGAAGGAAGTATGAAAGCAGGTATCATTAAACAAAAACTGCTGAGGTGTTTGTGCATCTACCAGCAAACTAAAAATTAAGACGTTCTTGGCTGTGTTAAGATAGTCTAAATAAACCTCTGCTGATCTCTGTAAAATATTTTGTAATTGAACTAAATACTATCTCTTATGTCCCCTTCTACTCCTAAAATTGTTTCATTTCTTATTTTACACAAATTTCATGACAGAGAGGAAGAACATTTGTACCTCATTACTATTAATTGGGTATTTGGGGGCAAAATGGAACTGACTTATAATATGTACATATATAAATGTGTATAAATGATAAATATGATAGAAAACAATCATTTTTTTCGTAATATGAATATACCCTTGTAGCTACCACTTGAATAAAGATACAGATGCGAAAACAAATTTGTATCTCTTACTTTATTTAATCAACTCAAAGCAATCACAGAATAAATGGAAAACTATAAGAACTCTAAAGGAAAATAGAAGGTAATTTTGGTGAATTGTGAATCAAAACAAGTACTGACAGATATGATACCAATATTATAATTCTCAAAGAAAACATCACAAGGGGTTTCAACAAATAAAATGTTAAATGTACATGTTTGTGAAAGTCACACATAAGAGAATTAAGGAAAGCTAGATTTGGGAAAGATAATTACAAAGGAGCTGTCTTCTAAGAACTTGTATCCATAGACCCAGAACACTGCAAGCAGGCCTATATGCTATTACTGTACTCTATTAAATTTGAAAATCTCAAGGAAATGAATTTCTAAACTCATGCAAACCAGCAAAGTTAAACCAAGAAAATGTCTTAAACAGACCCATAACAAATACAGCAATACAAATCCTCTCAGTTAAAAAAGCCCAGGTTCAGATATATGATTACCTAACATTTTATTAATTTATTTATTTATTGTCTTTTTGAGACAGGGTTCCCTGTAGCCATAGCTGGCCTGCAGCTTGCTAAGTAGACTAGGCTGGCCTCAAACTCACAGAGATCTGCCTGCCTGTGCCTCCCAAGTGTGGGATTAAAGGCATGTGCCACCATGCCCAGCTCAATTACCTAACATTTATAAAAATACTCTCATCAATTTAATAGACTGCTATTTTAGTATATCTGAATAACTGGTTTTGTTTAGCTCAAATTAGCTATTGGTTTTTTTATTATTTAAAACAGAACCTATAATTTTTCTTTTGTTTGTATGAGTGTTATGCTTGCATGTTTGTAATTGTGCCCATGTTGTTCAGTGCCTGTGGAGGACAGAGGAGAGTGTCAGATCCCCTGGGACTGGAGTTACAAACGGTTGTTAGCAATTGTGTGGGTGCTGGGATTTGAACCCAGGTTCTCTGCAAAATCATCCAATGCTCTGAGCCAGATCCCCTGCCCTGTTGTGTGATGTGATTTTAAATTTACCTTTGACAGCTTTATTTATAGCACTTTCTTTTTCTCTAAGCAACTATATTTTATATTGTATGTATTATTCTAATTAACATTCATTTGCATCTAAGAATTTAATCAATGTCTCTAAATACCCAGAGTTGCTGTGGAATGTCAAGTCAGGCTTGGATGTCACTGTAGTTACACTGTGTATACAGAAAATCTTAACATGTTTTTGAAGTGAAATTAATTAAATTGATGATTTGGTGGTGTAGAAAAATATTAAGTTCTGAAGAATAAAACTAATAAATGAAATAAGTAAATAAACAATACAAAATAAACAAAAGTCTTGAATACATACTGAAAGAAAAATGAAAGAAAAATTGGGAATTATTTTAAAAAACTAAACTTTCTTTACCATATGAATCAGCTTATAAATATTTACCATATGCTCCAGCTCTACCACTCCTTAGCATATACACAAAGGACTAGGCATCTCACTACACAGATCTTTCAGCTAAATTAATTGCTGTTCTCATAATAATTAGGAAATGGAAACAACCTAAATGTCCCTCAACTGATGAGCGATAATGAAATGTGGTACATTTACACATGGAGCTCTATTTAGAGATGAAGAAAAATGAAATCATGAAATTTGAAAGTAAAAATACAGTAATAGAATTCATTATATTAAATGAGGTCATCCAGACTCAGAGAAACAAGCAATGTGTGTTCTCTCTCTTTTGTGAATCCTTGCTTCAAATCCTTGGACAGGAATATGTCTCTTGATATGATCACAGAATCCAGGAAAATAGAAAAGAACTATAAGGTTTAGAGGGAATTAAAGGGCTGAGAGTGGGAGATGGTAGAAAACATATTTTCAAGGTGGAATGGGAAAAGTTAGGGGTACTTTAACTCTAAGATGATGGAGGGCTATACAGAGAGAGAGAGAGAGAGAGGAAAAGGAACTGCACAATGCTTAGGTGGTATGAAAAAACACAAAGGAAATGCATTATTTCTTAATGCTACTGAAATCCCACCCCCGTCTATATGTGAGTGCATGTGTGGATATGTATAACTGAAGGCTATATAATAAAAAGCACAGTGCCAATAAACACAACTCCCTTTGAGTTGTTGGTAAGAGTTGTCCAAGAGACTCCCAAATAAAACAGGCCAATGTCACAGCCCTTAACTGCCTTCAAGAACTTGAAGGCTAAACCCCATTGTTGAAAACAGGACACACTTCAGACAGAACATGGAGCAATTAAGCTGGAACTGATCTGGAAGCCTCCTCCTTCTGACACTAGCTCTCATAGTGTCAGAAGAGACTATGTAACCTGCCGAGGGAGAAAATCAATGATCCTATCCAGAGGTAAAGACATGAACCACAACAAGCACTAACCCAGCAAGTAATTTCTACTGGTGTATTACTGGCACTTTTATCTTGCAGGTAATCGACAGCTGTCTAATTACACTTAAGGCCCGCTCAATGGGAGGGAACTCATGTGTGGTACTGTAAATATAGCCAGATACACAGGGCTGAAGAGGTTATAGACCCTAGAGAAGAATCTATATCTCTCACTCTCCTAGACTAATGAAATTTCATAATATATTCTAAATATGTATCCATATATTTACAGACAAGTGCACCTTCCACTTGATATATATATATATGTGTGTGTGTGTACACATATATGTATATATACACACATATATATATATATATATATATATATATCAACCTCTACACTAATGTTCAAGGGACATGGTGGAAGAGGTGAAGAGGGGACAGAAAGATTGTAAGAACCAGAGGGACAAGATACTTTGTCCTAGTTAATACATTCTGGATATGGAAGGGTAGCTACCCCAATGAAATCTCTGCAGTGTGTTAGTCTAAGAAGAGCTGCATAATGACAAAACCAGATGACTTGACAAGGTAGATGGGGGAAATGTCATGGAGTCCCACCTCCAGATGAAGAGCTACAGTCAATCAATGGATGCTGAGAGAGGGAGAGTTTCCTCCAGGGATGAGAACCTGAGAATAAAGCCCAAGTGGGCAGCCATAAACACCACTAGATAAACTCGGTGCAATGTGCGTATGTGTGTGTGCCTTTTTATAAATGTATGTATATGAAACAATAATAATCAAAGAAGACAAATAACTCTGAGGGAGTGGGCTCATTGGAAGACTTAGAGGTGGCCAGGGACACTTGAAATTATTCCAAATGCAATATTCAGATATGAAACTCTCAAAAAAATAAAAAAAAAGATGGTATATGATCAGAATGTGAATACAGTTTCAAGTCATAAGATGTTTAGACATCACTAAACCAAAGTTATAAAGGTACACTAGTAGATCTCTCAGGCTGAATCAGGAGCTCAGCAGTCAATGAGCATGCTGTGCCTTCTCTAGAGGTAACTCTCCAACAAATCAGCTGTATCAGGACATTTTGGGTTTGGTTGAGAGATCCTGCCAGTGTAAATTGGGTGAGGAGAGATCAGGCCTCAAGTGTGCATTCATTTACACATACACAAATACATCCACACAAATGCAAAACCATGCATACACATATGTGCCACACACACACACACACACACACACACTCACATGAAAAATGGACAAAGAAAAGAGAAATAAGATATATGCTGTAGATATCCACTAGATTGTCAGCAACAACTGCAGCAGCACTGACAAGCGTGTGTGAGGTACGATGCCTAGAGAGCACCTAGAAAAATTGTGCATTGCTGTTAAGAATGCAAAAAAAGGGGGCTGGAGAGATGGCCCAGGAGTTAAGAGCACTGACTGCTCTTGCAGAGGACCAGAGTATGATGCCCAGCACCCACATGGCAGCTATGAAGTATCCTTAACTCCAGTTCCAGGGGAATCTGAAGCCCTCTTCTGACCTCCGCGGCATTGGACAACACAGGTGCACTCGCTTACATGCAGGCAATATACTCATACACATAAAATAAAAATAATTTAAAAAACAATGCAAAAATGACACAACCAAGAGTTTTGCATTTTCTTATAAATTTAAATTTATGCTGACCAGACCTTCGACTTAAGGAAACAATGCTTTTGTTCATAATAAATTCTGTGCATGGATTTTTAATGTAACTTATTTCTGAACTCCTGAACCAGTAAACAACCTAAATATGCTTCAAGGGATGAAAGAGCAGTTTGGAATCCATGCAGGGGAATGCTATTCAGCAATAATAAAGAACAAATTATTGATACAGATATTCATTTGCATACATTTCTAAGGTCTTAATACAAGGGAAGGAAGTCAGATCAAATGCCTGCATGTTGAATGATCCCATGTGTATGAACCATTGACATAAACAAATATATACACATTTTGAAAATGGATGGTTAGGTGCCAGAGATAGTACAAGAAAGTGTTCTTGTTGATGAAACTGTCCCATTTGTTGCTGAGTGTGATAGGCACACAAATCTCTGTGTGAGTCAAAACTGATTTGTGAACTATAAACCAAAACAATGAAGTTTATTATGTATAAATTAAAACTATAAATAAACAGTGAAATTGTAAATATGTTTCTTGTGTTATTCAGACTTAACAGGGGGACAAATACCTGGGAAAAATCAGTTAAATAAGGAAATAATTTTTTGACTCACAGTTTAGAAATGGCAGTCTGTGTTTACTGGACCTCACACACTTTCCCCAATGAGGTGAAACTTCCCACCGTTGTACCATCTCTTAATAACCTATTCAATTTCAGATTCTTACACTGGATCAAATTATTAATTAGACCTCAGGTATTGTTATGTAATCATCTCTGGAAACCCACACACATGCATAAACATAAGAGAATTAAATTGTAGTTGCAAGAAATGGGCAGTAAAAGAGTGGGAGATGGAAAGGGATTGGTGATGGGGTAAGAGCTGTGGTTAGCAGGAAGCAGTGTGGTTCGGTACAGTACAGAATGACACACTGGCAGTACATAATTAGCGGTTATGCTTTATGTGTCCCATGAATTTAGAGCAGTGGATGTTTAATATTTTCACCAAAAGAAATGATAAAATGAGTTGACAGATGTGCTAATTACACTGATATAGTCACCAAGCAAAGAATGTATGAAGTAAGACATCACATTGTACTTCCCAAATACGTGTAAACGTTACACATCTGGCACAGATGCCAGAAGAGGGCATCAGACCCCCTGGACCTGGAGTAACAGATGACTCTTCGCCATCATATGGATGCTGCAAATGGAACCTGGGTTCTCTGTAAGAGCAGCCAGTGCTCCTAACTGCTGAGCAATCTTTCAAGCCCATGAAATATTATTTAGTTAATTGGGGGAATGCTTTCCTCCAAGGAGAATTTTACACTTATATAGTAAAACAAAATTGATTTTTTTAGCATATGCTTTTGTTTGAATAAAAACAAACTATGTGGTGTTTTGTTTTATAAGTGTATATTTGCATGAAACATACTGCGTTAACAAGAAGGTAGGAGAAGCTTGGCATATTGACCTTTTGAGCTTAGCCATGTTATACAATCCTTCTTGTATCTTTTTAAGTGTAAGGAATATATCTATGTTTTTAAAATTATTATGTGGCACCAATAGACACCAAGTCACAATTATTTTATAAGAATTCTGAATGAAGCAACAGACAACTTAAGTAACAGCCCTCATGGGCCTATATATTGTTAATGTGATTTTTATCAGTATGTGTTCCAAGTTTCTTTGGAGTATGCAAAAGTCTTTGTAATAACATTGGGGAATTCTAAAAGTTCTGGAAAATAATAATTAATCCACTGCAGATGTACTTCATCTATGCTTAGTATATGACATAAAATTCTCAACACAGAGAAAGGAGTATGGATCTTATCACACAGAGTGCAGAAACCATGAAGAAACCCTTAAGACGAGTTGTTTAGAATAAATTGTTGCCCAAAAATGATTATTACATTGTATTAGTCACTTTTCTTTTGCTGTGATAGAAACACTGACCAAACCAATTTACAGAAGGAAGAGTTTATTGAGCTTAAGGTTCCAGGGGAATTACAATCCTTCATGGCAGGGAGGCATGGTGGCTGGAGGTGGCTGGACCAGGAGCAGCAGAAGCTAAGCTCTCACATCATCACGCGGGCACAAGAAGCAAGAGAGTGACTGGAAATCCAGCAAGGCATAAGAACTCTCTAAGCCCACCCCTAATGACATGCTTCCTCCAGGATAGCCACACCTTCTAAAACCTCCCAAAACAGCACCATTATCTGGGGACAAAATGTCCAAATACTTGGAGCCTATGGGGGACATTTTTATTCAAACCATCACATACATTAAAAATAAATAAAAAGAAGCCTAACTAAGCATTAATCTGGCCCTAATAAATATGCTCTGCTCAGTTTTAAAATGTATTCCAACATTTATCATACCAAAGATGGTTTGCATCCTCAAGCATTATTAAATAATAATCCCATCATGAGAAAAATTCAACAGCCCTCCTCAACTTCTCTGTATTAACTTTCCAACCTTATGAAAACCAACTTTCTACCAAATTACATGACTCATAACCAGAATGTCCATTGATTCTGTAAAAGACAGCAAGGACTACAAATAAAGGCACATATTAGAGCTGTAGAGCCAAAAGCATCAGCAATCCATTCATAAAAGCTCCACTTTCAAAGGATTTTTCCTTTTATTTGTTTCCTATGTTTAATAGATTTTAAAGTACATTTTCTGAAGTTAATTGATATCATGCTAAGGTACTGAACCCCTATGTGGCTGTGTATAATGTGGCACTTTTTTTGAGAGAGTCAGGAGTTCCCTTTGTTCTATTTCTCATGGTATACAACATTCTGAGTAATGTACCGATATTCTGAACCTGTGCGTGTTTTAAACTGTACTGTAATAATAAACCAGAAAAATGGAAAGCTTTCTGAGGATAGGAGACTTATATTTCAATGAAGAAATAGATTTCACTTTAAGTACCCAGGAGATTATTTTACAAGGACTAGTAATAATAATTTTCTTTAAAAAATACTGCCAAGTATTGGCCTTTATGTCTAGAATATTACTTTCTCAATATAACCCCCATTGAGGCAAACACAATATTAACAAATGATAAAGTTTACTGTAATTCTTAGTGTTTTAATAAACATAGTCATAACATGCTAAGTAAATTAAACTCCTTAATCTTTTCTCCTATTTTACTTTGACACTGCACTGCTATGGTTGGTAAATGATCATTCTATAAACATAGTCACTAATCATCCAAGATTGATTAAAAAGAAAAAATGTTTTCCACATTCTTTGTGACCTCAAAGCTGAAGTCTTTGAATAGGAGCTTAATTATTTTGATGTTCAAGTTCAGTGTTACCCATTTGTCCCTTCACCAATTTGAAAGTGTAAATTATTTGGGTGAAACAGGTGTGTGCTTTTGCCCCATTTCCGTTCTTAAAGAATTCAAATTTTCAATTTCTAGATGAAAAATAATACCTTGAGTAAATGCTAATCACATTTTTTTCTGTCAGGGATAGAAAAATCAGGAGATTACCTAAAATACTTAGAGAGAGCCATGTGCATAAATCAATAAAGCCTCTGACTATATTGCTAATCTTTTCATACATAGAACACAAAGGTTTTTGAAAAATGAAGACCATTTTGAGATAAGGTGCAAAGTGCTTTCTGAATCTTAAGATAGAACTTTCTTTACTAAACTGTTTTAGACTAAATTGCTTTATATAAGAAAGATAAATTCAAAAATATCAGTATTCTTTCTGCACACCCACCATTCTCCACCAAGTACAGAAACCTTCAGATCTGTTTCATCTATGAGCTTCCAGAAGTGGTGTGAGATACAAACATTATTTTAAAGAAATTTTAGCCAAAAACCTATGCCTTGAATTCTTTTCTTGAAACCCAGTTTATATAGTGATACAGATATATATTTACAGAATTAGTGTAATTTCAGTAAACGTTTAGTTAAGGTGTGTTCAGATGTAGCTGAGCCTGGCATTGATTCAGTCTCCCTCTGTTTTTCCCTCTTGTGAATTTCTTTCAGGTTCATTTGAGTCCTTCTGGGCCAGTAATAACCAAGAGAAAGAATCTCATGCCAAGTGGCTGGATTTCAAATCTGCAGTTTTTCACCATGTGAATTCAGGACAAACTATTGAATTTGCATATGTCTCTGTTTATAGATCTGTAAAGCTGTCTAGTAATATCTCACAGATTTAATAAATTATAAAATCCATGAAAAACATTTATCAATATTCCTAGAACATTATAAATGTTCTGTAAATTAACTGTTGTACACATTGTAACCCCTATTTACATTGCCATTCTGGAAAAAGAGATAAAATAATCACTACATCTGAAAATTTAAGTATCTTCCATAGCACCCAAAACTTCTTTATAAAACTGAGTTCTTGGCTGAGAATGTGGCTTGGTGGTAGAGGGTTTACTTAGCATTTACAGAGCTCCAGAACCCATCCCCAGCACTGAACACAAAGCAGTAGTTTCTATTGCACTGCTCCCTTCTCTGCAGGAAGCCATTGTTCCTAATAACAGAGCCTATCTACTGGACATTCTTATCGACATGATTAGACTATTCTCTGCAACCATAGTGCTCACCACTTGAGCTGGCAGACAGCTAAACAGGTTAGGTAGTCAGGCAGCTTAACTGCTCAAAGAATCCCTCAGGAGTTGCTTCTCAAACCCGAGACAAGGGCCTCGTGAATTTTATAAGCTTCAGTTTCTTTTTTTCTTTTTTGCTTCCTGGGTCTCATGCTACATCCTCCAAGATGGAATGTTTAAACGCCAAAGAAATTCCTACACGATATATTCTAATATCTGTCTAAACATATTTTAGGTCAAATCTAAGTAGAACAGAAAAGGGTTATTTCATTCTGATTGTTTTAGCTGTCAAGAGAACATTAAAATTCTAAAGATATATGCACCAAACAAAGGTATTTTCACTTCATAAAATAAATACAGCTAGGTGTAAAGTT
>NW_008352126.1:1595787-1602814 GCF_000622305.1 Nannospalax galili
TTAAGGGAAAAAATGAAACTTTTAAAAGAAACTTTATTGAGAATTTCATACATGCATATAAGGTGTTTTGATCAAATCCACGTCCACTCCCCCCCAACACCTCCCATATCTCCCCATCACTTTTTTTCTGACAACTTTGTGTACCCTTCCTTCCTTCCTTCCTTCCTTCCTTCCTTCCTTCCTTCCTTCCTTCTTTCCTTCCTTCCTTCCTTCCTTCGTTTTTTAATGTGGTGTTTTGCTACTCCAACATTCCCCGCTCTGAAGAGGTAACTCTAAAATCTGTTAGGGATTAGATAAGAGCTCCCAAATACTTTGACATTTTTGGCCTTTGGAACATAGTATGTTGCTAATAGCCCCAAGGACATTTTGACTTTTAGCCAAGAAACTGGCTACATTTCTTTGGGGTCTTTTGACCCTAACTGTATAGCCAGTTCCTACTTCCTATTCTTATCACGCCATCCTCTGAAGGGGTTACCCAAATTGCCAATAGGGATTAGAGACACAGACCACTCTGCCTTCTTCCATGCCTAACAGGGTTGCAGGGTGAGGAGACTGGAGCACCCTTCAGTGGGTCTATCTAAAAGGCTCCCAAATTGCATAATTCTTATCTCCGGGGCGGGGGGAAGTCCTTGAATTGTGAATAGGAGCTGTGAAGGAGAAGTAAAGGCAAGAGTAATTAGCATTACAAGTTCTAGACAGGCAATTTTCAAATGTTCATATGACAATCCATGGGAATTTCTTGACAAGGGCTTCCAAAAGCATCCCCCTATTGGGTTCCTCCTCATTTTTCTTGTGTCTTCCAAGGCTGGATGCTAGAGTGATGGATTCAGGATTTGCTTTCAGGTATTTTGATAGCTGTTGGAGTGGTTAGAATCAGTATGAGTTCCCAATCAAAGGCTTCTAAACGGGGAGAAAACAAATTTATCCATCATTATAGAACAATAGATGGTTGCCTCCCATAGCTATAGGTGGGCACTACAGTATCAGAGACCAAGATTTGGAGTCTTACATCTGAGCAGCACTTTCTGGTTAGGAACAAAATCATCGATGAGAAATAATTGTATAAATAATTTTTTATATAGACTTAAGCCTAATGTATGGGAAGTGTAATCCCTTGAACTCTTAAAGAAGTATACTGATGACTTTACTCTTTGGTTATACTTTCCTTTGGGTGTTTAAGACCATACAATTAAGCCAAATAAATCAATTTATTTTTATACTTAAGGTCGTTTGAGGATCTGTTCCTCAGGGGTCACATGGGCTTGGGAGGAGCCCTTTCTTTCACCCAGTTCCCCCTGTGTGAAGATAAGTCAGAGGTCCTGCTTGACCATGGTTGGCTTCACTTAGAAGCATGGAGGAAATGATTCTTCTGTGTTGACCCTCCTCTTTGTAGACTGGACACTGGTTCAACTCCATATGGTGGGGTCTCAATGGCTTCCCTGAACAAGAGGACAGGTAACTCACCACAGTTACAGGACATTTTGAGAGATGTTCCAGAATCCCCTGGAACTTAGTCGACCTCAAAGGACAAGGGGCAAAAACTGTCCTTTAAGTCCCTCTGACTACATTATTATAGGCCTTGCTGTTAAACATCCAATAAGGTTAGTTCCACCAGTCTGATACTTTTAATTATCATGTGCTATGTAGATAAGGCTTAGGTAAAGAACCAAATATTCTCAAATAAACATTGACAAGATTTATATTTGCTACTTAAACTAGTTGACTAAACTATGACCATAGAAATTTTAAGATTATGTGTATATTATGTTTGTCTCCTCCCTTTATATCATAACAAACCTACACAGACCTTCATCACTTGCTTAGGCTTTCTTGTTTTTTCTATTTTGGAAATATCTCCATTCCCATATGACCCCCAAGGAACAGATCCTCAACAATCTCATTTTCTTTTTTTAAAATAATTATGACACATAATAGCAATAACAAATAAATTTTCCATCAGTTGTGAAACTTCTTTTCCTGGAAATACTGAGAAATGCTTATTCCCTTTTAAGGTTCTAGTGTCAAGCCAATGTTTCATTAAAGTTTGACCGGGGAACCAATGAATTTATTGAGCTTACTTACCGAGATAACTGAGGGGTTGCTGAGGTATATTTATGACCTGAGGGTAACTGACCAGAATGGAATTAAGCTAGTAATCAACAGCAAAAGAAACTACAGAAAATATATAAAGTCATGGAGATTATAAAACATATCACTGAATGATGAACAGCTCATTGAAAAAAGTTAAAAAAAAATTTATGTGTATGAGTGTATTGCCTGTATGTATGTGAGTGCACCTGTGTCAGGCAATGCCGTGGAGGTCAGAAGAGGGCTTCCGATTCCCATAGAACTGGAGTTAAGGAAGGTTCCTAGCTGCCATGTGGGTGCAGGGAATTGAACCCGGGTCCTCTACAAGAGCAGTCAGTGCTCTTAACTGCTGAGCCATCTCACCAGCCCTGAAAAAAGTTTTTAAATGATATTGAAAGAATGCTAGACCTTCAAAGAATAACCAGCAACAATACGTTTCAAATTATTACATAAAATAAAATATAAAAGGAACACTTTCATATTCTTTTTTATAAAGCTAGTATTATTTCCAAACCAAAATAGATAAAGACCCAGCAAGGAAAGAAAATTATATGCCAATCTCCCTGATGAGCATAGATACAAAGGTTCTAAGTAAAATACTTGAAAAACTTAATTCAAAGGCACATAACAATGATCAACATGATTAAGGTGGCTTCATTTAAGACATGCAGGGATAGTTCAACATACATAAACCAATAGATATAGTTCTACACATAAATGGGTTCAAAGACAGAAAACGCATGATAATATCAATAGATACAGAAAAGGCCTTTGACAAAAAATGCAGCATCCCTTCATGATAAAAGTCCTGCAGACTAGAGATAGAAGGAACACATCTCAGCATAAAAAGGTTATACATGACAATCCTCTAGCCACCACACTAAACAAAGAAAAACTCGACCCAGTCCCACTAAGACCAGGAGCTCCACTCCTATGAAATACGAAACTTGAAGTCTTAGCTGGAAGAATCAGGAAAGAGAAAAATAAAGAGGATAAAAAAAACACAAGGAAGAATCAAAGTCTCTTTATTTATAGATGATATTGTTCTATGAATGAGAGCCCAAGAACACCACACTGATACTGCTACAGCTGAGAAGTAATTTATGCAAAGTGGCAGTACACAAAACTAACATACAAAATCAGAAGGTACTGTACAGCCGTGGATCCTGTGGGCTAGAACGATGAACTGCTTGGCAAGATATGCGTACCAATGCAGCTGAGGTCTTCAGAGTAACCAACCACTTTCTGATTAGGTTTGTGACCCACTCTACAATAAGGAACTCCCATATGGTACTATAAATATGATCAAGAGTCCATTGTTAGGAGGACATAGTCTCTAAGGAGCACCCACTAGTACTATGTTGCTCAGTGGACATGGTATCTGTTTCTTTTTGTGTCGGTGCATGGACTCACAAGTTGTCAAAGTGAGGAGAAGGGACTGTGGGGTGTATAGTTGTAAACAGGACATTTATATCATTTTCCCCAAGACTCATGGAACAGAAGTCAGGAAGAGCCAGTGGTTGGGAAGAAGGCTTGTAAAACAGTCTTCCAGGACGTGGCATGGTCATTGCATTCATGAACTCATTGCATCTGTGTTCACCTGAACAAGGCCTCCATGAGACTGGAGCTATAACTGTTTTAGCATGCATGGAGGAAGGACTCACTGGGAGACTATGGGTGCTTAACAGGTGCTAGGGGAAGGGTATCTTTTTCAACAGTGGTATAACCTCTGATAAATTGCTCATATTCCAATATGTGGCATGGTCATTGCATTCATGAACTCATTGCATCTGTGCTCACCTGAACAAGACCTCCATGAGACTGGAGCTATAACTGTTTTAGCATGCATGGAGGAAGGACTCACTGGGAGACTATGGGTGCTTAACAGGTGCTAGGGGAAGGGTATCTTTTTCAACAGTGGTATAACCTCTGATAAATTGCTCATATTCCAATAAATAATCATGTATGTTCATGTAAGCAACTATAAGTAACTCAGTGGATCAACAACATCAACAAAAGACATCAAATTAGAAGGAGCTTGTTGGGAAGAAGACTTTCAGCCTGTGAGACAGGAGAATGAGTGTGAAAATGAGCAAAGTTCAGTATGAAATATTCAAAGATTAAAACAAAGTTAAAAGTAATAGTATACAAGAAACTGATGCTTCATTCTTAGAAATACCACTGACAAATCACACACTGCAATGAAATATGAATCATGCATCCCCAGTGAGCCATACAATGTATCTTTGAATGTCTATTGTTTTACATCCAAGATTTTTTATTGAATTTATGTGTATGTCATACAGAACATCATAATCATTACTACACCTCCTTTCCCCATTAGCATCCTCCTGTAGCCACCCCGACTGGATTTCATGCATTTTTTATTGATGTTAGGGCCTATTGAATTAGTTAGTGTCCCCAAATGTCCCTCAGTGCAAGTTCATCCACTGACCCTTTCTAGAGTTCTTCCCATTAACAAGATCAGCTGTTCCTCCACAGCAGTAATCGGCAACCAGTAATTCTTTGGCTAAGATTGGGTCCTCCTGCCCATTTCCACAGTTCTGTGTTGGATTTTGTCTGCTTGGATTTGCCTGGTTTTGTGCACATTAACATCATTTCTGTAAGTTCATATGAACCAAGGTCCCAGGAGCCTGTAAGACCATTAGGATATGGTTATGCCCTTCCTCCCCTCTTACAACCTTTCCACCCCCTCTCCTAAAATGGTCCCTGAGCCCTGGGTGAGTGAGATTAATATAGGAGTCCTGTCCAGTGACCCACACTCTGCAGACTATTCTCTATGCTTTGGCCTTTTCTATCTCTTTGTGTTCATGGACCTCTGTTGGGTGAGGGAGCTTTGATGATGACAGTTGAGAGAAGCATTAGAATTCTCTCTACCTCTTGTTCTACTATGTTCTTTGAACCACAGGTGTAGAGCACTGTAGTTGAGTCACCCAGGATTGGACATTTCACAGGCTATTTCTGTGTGTGACCAGTTGTGGACTCTGTAATAGTGGCCATCTGTTGCAAGAGGAGGTTCTTTGATGAGAGGTCACTGGCATACCTGTCTGTAAATATAATGCTCCATATTTAGCACATAGCAGGAAATTACATTTATCTATGGATGTACATGCTTGGAGTTTCCTCTAAGATCTATACCCTCTCCATCCATGTATATTTGGCTATGTTTACAGTACTACACATGAGTTCCCTCTCATTGAGTGAGTTTTAAATACAATTAAGTAGCTGTTAATTACCCCAAAATAAAAGTGCCACTACTGCCCCAGTATAGTTTGCTGTGCCAGGCATTGTAAAGTGTGTTTTAAACACAATTAAGTAGCTGTTAATTACACCAAAGATAAAAGTGCCACTACTGCCCCAGTATAGTTTGCTGTGCCAGGCATTGTAATTACTAGGCCTTAAACCTAGGGTTATATCATCAATTGATGTTCTTCCTTATCAGCTTACATAGTGTTCTCCAAAACTAGGAGAGCTAGACTTCAGGGAGTGAAGTTGTATTTTAAATATACTTGGCTACTCCAGTAACCTGTGTCCTGTCTCTGGGAATCTTCCATATCCTTACAACTGTTTCAGAGCAGGCAGGGTTTTGTCTCTGTAATTCAGTGCTGTCTTCAGTATCGTTGCACCTCATTGACAGCTAATGCACATTTCCTTGGAGCAATATCACAGCAGAAAATCTTGAAGTTTTCAAATAATATATTACATGTCATCTTGAACGTGATTAATAAAAAGAAATCAATTTAGCATTCAAGCAGTAGGCCTTAAGATATTGTAGTGAGTTCAAGGCAGGTAACTTCATAGTTGGAATACTTAGAATCAAACAGTTCGACTTTGTTTAAAAGTTCTATCTTGTTTCTGTAGATAGAAATTATCATCCTGTAACCCAATACAGTCAGCTTTGGAGTGTCTCCAACAAAAAATATATCAGTTGCTGAACAATAAATATCTGGTTAGATTATCTGTCAAAACACAGTTTGAAAAAGAGAAAATTTATAACACATCTGAACCATGGAAAGCTGCTATTAAAGAGAAAAAGATCAAGAGTTCAGTATGTGATTATAGCACAATATGAATAAGATGTGTCTGAAGCTTCTTTGTAGACTTGGGATGATTTTTACTATATTAACCACTTGATTTATAATGAAATAAAATAATGGGATCATACACAGAAAATAAAAAGTCCAGATTTCATTATTCAGTTTAACATAGAAAATGAAAAAAAGAATGACTTGGAAGGAGAAATTTAATTAGGATTTAGGCCTTCATTATGATTTATCTTAAAATCAAGACAATAATGAAAATTTCCTTTGTAAATATGCATAATTATTTTTATAATCAAAAGCAATTCAAAAGGATCAGTAAGTAGAATTTTAATCACCTCTAAAAATATATAAATGAACAACTAAATTTGTGATAACCAGTATGGTTGCAATTCAAAATTAATTTAATAAAATTCATGACGTTTCTCTTAGATAACAAATAAAATAATAAAATTTCCAGGCCCTAGAGAAAAATTTTAAAGCTGAGGGTATGAAAATCTGTGGGAGTCACAGATCTGACAAGCCACTGATAAGAAGGGCTGCAAGAGGCTTTTTTACTTTCTACAAGTCACTTCTATTAGCCCCAGTCTGCATTGCCTAGAATAATTCAATGAGAGTTATTCGCACTCATCTTGGGACAAGTGCAGGAAACTCATCATGGGTTGGTTCTATCACCTTTGAAATTTCTAACACTGCAAAAATTAGATGAATCTGTGTAGTATTTAGACAAAAGAGAATTGTATGTGGGTACAATTCACACCAGCATATTTAGGTTATATTCTTTCATTTACACACACACACACACAGACACACAGACACACAGACACACAGACACACACACACACACACACACACACACACACATATACATACTATAT
>NW_008352126.1:1603376-1610963 GCF_000622305.1 Nannospalax galili
TGTTAAGTGAGTGATCAAACACGTTAAAATAAAAAGTAAAATAAAAAATAGTAAAAAAATAATTTCAATCCCAAACATTACTGTATATAACACATATAAGGAAACTCCTCACTTCAGTTTGTAAGACTCATATTTTTGATTCCAAATTCTACAAAGAAAAAAACATAATACACAAATCTCAAATACAAATTTGGATGCAAAAGCACATCCAAATTAAAAACAAATTTAAATTAGTTATATATAAATTAGTATTGACTCTACATGATGAACTGAAGATATAATTAGATATTCAATTAGTATAGTTTAAATGTGAATAGAAAAATAAAATCACATCATCAGTAACTAAATGCTTATAAATTCATTACACACTTGCTATTTAAAAATCTAGCAAACCTGGCCCTTCCCCACAGTGTATAGCACATTGGACTCTGAAAGCACAACAGATTCTAATATTTGCAGGATCTTCATCGATCTTATAAGACATATCTCAAAAAATACAGTAAGGCATGGTGATATGTGCCTATGATCTCATTTATTCAAGAAGCCACATAGTGATAATGTATTTCATGTACATTCATATAAATGTAAATGTATATACGTATGTATGTATTGGTTGAAGATAGAAAACAAGACATCTTTGTTGCTGCATCAAAATTTTTCTAGCAGAGTTCTTATCACTTATAAATACATTATTGGATCTAGTAATAGAATTTATAACAGTTTCTAATTTAAAAAGAATAGAAAATTACAAGTTGCTCAGCACTTCTGGATATAACACAGTAAAGACATTCTCAGCTAATGCCCAGATAAGGAAAGAAGATCCTTATGAAGAGAATTCAGAGAGCAGCTGTTTGAATGTCCTTCAGTATAAGCAGAAGCAGAAACTGTTTGTTTTCCTGGAGGATAGATGGAGTCACAGTTAGTGCTCACAGCTCACAGCCAAGATTTCTTCACTTTCTGCAAAACATACACAGTGGTAGCTGCAAGTCATACTCAGAAAAGTATAGTTTTTGTCAGGGGAAATTGAAATGTAAAGCTATGAGCTAGAAAGCCAGAGAATCATGAATTCGAGGGGCCAGGGTGTGTGTGTGTGGGGGGGGATGATACTGTGTCTCCTGAAGCACATGTGCTAAACAGAATCAAAGGAGCACGACTAAAGAAAGCGATCTGAACTGACGAGAATACAATTGCTCTAAAGAAACCAACTTTTTATTTTTAGAAAACCATTGGCTGCGAATTCTCCATCCTCCTGTCTCTGCCTCCTGAGTGCTGGGATTATAAGTCTGAGCTAACACACACAGCAAGAAACAAAATATTAAAGAATAAACACAATTATGCAAAGAATCTATTGGAACGAAGAAGTACTCTTTGGAGGGATATAAACCAGTGATCTGTACACTCTACAAATTGTAACATCCATAATATCCAGGACAAAGTACAGGTGACCAAAAAGGAACAATCAAGGGAATGAGGCACAATATCACGGAGAAAAAAAAAATCTGTTGACTGCCAGACAGAAGTAAATCAATCAGTTGTGGTTAACAGGCAGGGATTTAAAAGATGTTATTAAATTTTTCAATAAAATGAAACAGACCATATATTTTCACTGAGAAGTATAAAGTTTCACCAGAGAAAGAGAGGCCTAATGAATACTCTAGCAGTGAGTAGAGAGATATCTCAGCTGTTAAGAGCACTGACTGCTCTTGCACAGGACCTGGGTTGGGTTCCCAGCATCCATATGACAGCTAACAACTGTTCATAACTTCAGCTCAAGAGAGCCAACACCCTCTTTTGGCTTCCATGGGCGTTGCACACAATGATACACTTACACACATGCAAATGAAAATACATATATGAAATAAATAGTATAAATGTACAGAAAGGACCATAGGAGAAATTATTTGTAATATTTTAAGGATGAAACACAGAGAATCACAAGTTTTAAGAAATAAGTAAGTTGTTTTTGACAAGAAAAGACTATCTTTACTTTAAAGGGCATCATTAAGATGATGAAAATGTGTGCCACAAACTGAAAGAAAAACATATTTCCAGAATATATTAAAATATTTATGACTGAACAATAAATAGAACTGCAATGTCAGTTAGTTGGAGCACTCGATGACCACAGAAAAAACCCTAGGCTCAGCTCCAAGTACCACAAATTAATAATAATAGCAAAATTAATAATAGACAAATGACTGAGACAAAGTTAACCACTTAAACAGCAACTCACATAATAGCATATATGGCAAATGTAAAACTGTTCAACATTGGGGGCTGGAGCGATGGCTCAGAGGTTAAGAACACTAAGTGCTCTTCCAACGAGGGTATAACAGCGTAAAAGTACAGCTATAGCAAGAATATAAACAACAACAACAAAATGACAGGATTCAATACTCATCTTTCATTAATAACTTTAAACATTAACAGACTGAACTCCCCAGTCAAAAGACACAGACTATATGAAAGAGATGTACCCTAGCTCAGAAAAATGTTATTGAATAGGTTAATGCTGTTGTAATGAAATGCTTCTTTTAATTAAAAAAAAAATAGACAAATGACTGAGACAAAGTTAACCACTTAAACAGCAACTCACATAATAGCATATATGGCAAATGTAAAACTGTTCAACATTGGGGGCTGGAGCGATGGCTCAGAGGTTAAGAACACTGAGTGCTCTTGCAGAAGGCCCAGGTTCGAATCCCAGCACCCACATGGCAGCTAATAACTGTCCATAACTCTAGTTCTAGGGGATCTGACAGCTTCTTTGTCCTCCCTGGGCATTGCACGATACAGTTACATGCAGGCATAACACTCATACACATAAAATAAAAATAATAAATAAAATATTTTAAAAACTGTTCAACATTATTAGATGTCAGATAAATCAAAACTGAGATCACAAGAGACATCTTCATAATCACCAGAATGCCTGGAATTGATTGACCCCCTCTAGCACAGATCTGGAACAATCTACTTCCAATGAAGAATTCCCACTCTGTTATTTATCTATATAAAATATAAACAGATATTCATGAAAGAGTTGGACAGTACCGTACTTAACAATTCCAACATCTATGGGTCATCAGATAGATATAAACAGGAAGATCATCATCAGGGAAAGTCACATATTGTAGTAAAAACACACAAAAATGGTTATTTGATGATAAACATAAACAATACCAAAGCATATTGTCGGGGAGCAAAAGAAATCGAACAAATAAAAGTTTTCAACTGCTTTATCTCTGTAAGAGATAAGAAGGATAGCATTCAAGATTAGGAATCAGCAGGTGCTACTGTGGAAGAACAAAGGTTACAAGGGAATGTGGGTTCATAGAAATACCCTAATACTTGAACAAGCTCTGGCATTTGGTCAAAGCTTTTAAGCTGCTCACTTAAAGTTATGCCACATTATTTCATGGAAAGCAAATTCCAATATAAGGTTAATCAGAGTACAACTTTAATTTCACATTTGTAACAGAGTAATTCAGTATAAGAAAAAAAGAAAGAAAAAGCCATTATCAACCTAATTGGACCAGATCGTCATTTGGCAGAGGCTAGCACATCTTTCCTTGTAAACTATTTGAGAAAAATAAGAATGCGAGTGAAAGTTCTAAGCCTATGAAGGGCATTTATAAAGAACTGAAGAGATAAAATCAGATCTAATTGTGAAGACCGAGTGCTTTTATTCTGTCATCGGGGATGATGTATCTTGTGTGAGAACTGTAAAGTAAGTGAACATAAGATCCCCAAAATGGAAATGGCAGAGGGCAACTGTCACCCAGTCACTTGCAGAAGGTTCTCTTGTGGGGTTCATCATATACATGATGTTCTCATTTTTATGATAAGCCCACAGACAACAAAAGTTCTCTAGGGATAGTAAGATGGGTCAGGGATTAAGAGAACTGGCTGTTCTTCCGGAGAACCCAACTTGAATTCCCAGCACCCACATGGTGACTAACAACCTTCTTTAACTTTAGATCCAAGGAAACCAATGCCCTTCTCTGACCTCTACAGTATTACAGGACCTGGGTGCACTAACATACACGCAGGCAAGGTATGTATACACATGATATAAAAATAATAAATAAAATATTAAAAATGGTCTCTGCCCATAGAGCTTTGGGTTCATCATTGCTTACATATTGCATATATTTTTGGATATCCTCTTTTACAATCAAACAACCTAATTACAAATAGATAATACTTTATCTCAATCCAATAAGAAAGTCTATCATTATGCAAAATAAATAAGCAAAAATGTTTGAATGACATGAGGTTGCTATGGTGTTGGGAACTAGGGAATCTTTCATCATATTCTGAAACAAAAGTGTAAAAAGTGAATATGTGCTGGGGAAGATCAGATGCAATGCAAATAGCATTAGGTACTTTATATACATTAATATAAACATCCTTTTTTTCTAAGTAGGTTAAAGATAGGATTAAGAAGGAGTGGGAAGAAAGCATTAGCATGTGGCAGAGAGCTCAATGTTTATGCCAAGAAACTGAAACTTTTTTCTAAGCACAGGGTAAATGGAACAGAGGGGCAGACTAAGGACCATTATATACTACACTACTCTTTTTTGATTTCCATATATTGGGAAATAGCTAACATAAAACTCTCATTAACAAAGCAAATTTACACTTCTCTTTTTGTAAGATTATCTTTTAAATTGGAAATTTTAAAATCAATCTAAATGTGCTATGAAACTCAACAAGATGGCTATGTTCCAGGAGTACAACACAAACAACATATGCGTAGATTTTAACAAGTTGTAATCCTGAGTAAAATTCCAGTAGCTTGTGTTTCTAACACAAACGTGAGGTTCAAGTAAATAACCAGCTAAGCTCTCATTTGCCATTGCCAGACTGCCAAATACATATATGCTTCTGATTTTAATATTTTTATTCCAAAATGGTAAAAACAATAGTAATCTGGAAGGAAATAGTTTTGAAATGTATCAAGCAGTGAATTAAATATTTTAATATAATTTCAGAATTTCTTGGTGAAATATCAAGAACAAAATACATTATCATCTCACAAATATGTGAGTCTGGCAAACTCTCTCAACAGAATCAAAATAATATCATAATAAAAAAGTTCATTTCAAGTCGCTGTCCTGACTGGGGAATAGCTTGGTGGTTCGGTGTTGGCCTCACTTTTTATCTTCGACATACACAGGGCCCTGAATTCTATCTCCAGTTGTAAAAGAAAACTGAACAAAGAAAACTGAAAAATAAATTCTTTCTGAATAAAGCCCTTAGCTAATGACTAACTTGAACTAATTAGAATTATATGTTCCTCATTCAATGGAGAAAAATATACGGATTTTTTAGTCCATTATGAATTAGCTGGGGAAGGTGCAGGGAAAATTCCAAAAATATACTGTCCTGGGCTCCACAACTTCTCCAGTTTTTGTGATTACCATGCACACTGACATGGAAGCATTTCTAAGATTCTTAAATGAACATACCAATATTATTGTTTTTAAAGGAAATATTCCCTAAACTGCAGGTTCTACGATATAGCTATAAAGTTATTAAATAGGTTACATGAAACGTGGGTTTATTCTGTTACTTGAGCAACTACCAAAACTATACAGGAAATGTACTACAAATATAACCTACTTTCTACTAGAAAATGTTGTCATATTATGTCAAGACGGAAATTATTTTCTTTTCACAATGGTCAATTTATCGACCAGGTAAGCAGATCATGATGACTAGCCCTTATTTAAGAGGAGAAGGGTAAGACAATGTGATGGCAAGAGTGTAAAGCAGCTGGTCACATTGCACCTACAGCCAGGAAGAACAGGGACGTCTGTTGGTGCTCAGCTCACATTCTCCTTTAGTTTTGGTCCAAACTCCCAGCGCATGGGATGGTGTGATTACTGGGAAGTAAGTAGTGCTGAAGTCCAGACCTGAAAGACTCAACAAAATCAGGGGACCCTAAGCTATGCTGCTTAGGAATGCCTACGATGGTACCTTGAACGGTTTTTATCAGGATAGTTCAGTGTAAAGAGTTCACACAAAGCATACACGTGATTAATGTTTAAGGAACACAAAACACATGAATTTTCTTATTGCCATAGTCAAGAGATGCCTACAGTTGTTCAAGGCTTTGGCAACTTGCACAAGGTTAAGAGTGCATAAGTTATTCCTAGTGTGTTGAAGGTACTTACAGAAAATGAGTCATTAGTCTAGGCTTGTGATGACTGTGCTATCTTTCCAGCCTAATCCCAGTGCTCTGGGTTGAGGCACAACCCCACTCCCAGTATCTCTGGAAGGAGGTACCAGGCATCCCAGGATGGGGCAGGCACACTAAGGAAGTGTGTTAAACCCTAGTTCACCGGGTACTATTTGTGGCTATAGGGCAGTAACTCTATCAAGTAACTCTGACCTGCAGAGTGAACCTCCCCTTTTCAAGCTAAACCTCTCTGGAAACATTCTTTTTTTTTCTAGGATTTTTTTATTAGTATATTTTTATTGAATTTTTGTGTATTTCACACACAACATCTTAATCATCTTTATACTCCCTTCCCTATTTGTGCCCTCCCATAGCCCCCACTGCATTTCATGTACTCTGTCATTTATGTTAATGCCTATCAAGTAAAGTTAGTGTCCCCTGACATGCCTCAGTGCAAGTTCATCCACTGGGGTCTAGTCAGCCCATCTAGCCACTCCCTTAAAGAAAATCAATTCTTCCTCACTGGGCAGTAACCATCTGCCCAATAGTTCTTTGGCTAAGACTGGGGCCTGCTGCCCATTTCCACAGTTCTGTGCTGGGTTTTTGTCTGCTTGAGTTTGCATGGGTCTTGTGCATGCTGACACCATTGCTGAGGGCTCATATGAGCAGGGCCCCCTAAGATTCATGGAACATAAAGTGAGACAAGAAGTAGAAAGACTACAAATGCATCTCTCAGTTCTTACTGACAAAGCTCCTGCATATAACAGAGGCCAATGAACCCAGGGCTCAGGGACTGCGTGGAAGAGGGGAGGAGGTACATGACCATATGCAAGCATTCTTATAGACATACTCAAAGATGTGTCTTCTAGATAGTTCTAAATCCAGTCAAGATGAAAATGATTGTGAACTCTCCAGCAGTCAAGTGCTGGTTAAATAGAGAATTACTAAAAATGATAGTTTCCAAGCTTTCATTGAAGAACATAATCTTTCAGATTAAATGCAGTCTAACAATTATAATGTGCTAAGACTTGTTAAGATAAATGCATTATTGCTGTTTGCTATTTTCCACTTCTGTGGAGTTACATAAAGACTGACGTCTCTAGGAGCCACAATCCTGGAATAGGAAGCAGTCATATTTTCTGACTTGTGTGGATTATAGACTCCTGAGGAAATCTTAATTCACCTCTGCCTCTGCCTCTGCCTCTTGAGTGCTGGGAATAAAGGCATTCACCACCATGACTGGTTGATTATTAATACTTTTTTGTCATTTTGAAGCAGGGTCTCCCTGTAGCCTCAGCTGTCCTGGAACTCACAACATAGACCAGGCTGGCCTTGAACTCACAGAGATCTGCCTGCCTCTGCCTCCCAAGTGCTGGGATTAAAGGCATGCGCCATGACCC
>NW_008352126.1:1611010-1635006 GCF_000622305.1 Nannospalax galili
TATTTCTCTTTGTATGTGAGAGACAGAAACACACAGAGAGAGAGAGAGAGAGAGAGAGAGAGAGAGAGAGAGAGTTATGAGGGTACCACAGAACACATGTGAAAGGTCAAAGAACAGTTTTGTATAGACAGTTCTTTTTTTCCACCTTTATGTAAGTTTCATGGATCGAACTCCAGTCACCAGGCTTGCCCAACAAATCCCTTTAAGCACTGAAACATTTCTCAAGCCCGGATTATTCATATTACAACACAAAATGATGGCATCACGTGGTAATTGTTATATACAGTGTTGTGCTTTTTCCTTGAAATAAAAGATGCAAATATTCATTGCTCACTTCAAGCAGCATAAAGGGAACTAAATACATAGAGAATCTACACACACAAACAGTATAGGCGAGCACGCGTTGGGCTCTCAGGGTCCCAGCGCGCACTCCTGGGCAGTGAAAGCTCCTCCGCTACTGAGGTCTACTCAGGTGATCCCGTCCCTATTTCACCTGTATACCTTCCTCAGGATGTGAGGTCCACTGGCCACTTGGACCACACGGGAAGCATATGAGGGACGGCGAAAGCCAGGGTGTCCGTGAGTCAGCGACGGAGGAATAGCGCCCCCCGGGGAGACTGGATCACAGGATTTAGTGTTACAGCTCAAGACAAGTGACTCAGCTCAGATCTCAGTGATTCAGCTCCAGCTCCAACTTTATTGGGGTAAAACTAGGACTATTTATAGTGTAGAGACAGCAGAAGAAGCCTTAGCTGATAGGTACTTTTAGGATGCCTCATTTACATAGGGTGGTGGGCTTCTATCAGGCTATCAGACAACGCCTGATTAAAAACCTGGTAGCTCCTGTGCCGGAGGGCATGTATTTGTGGCGAGCACTTTAAAAGAAGAGTCAGGGAGGATGCCAGGAAGGCACTCTGCTATGAAAGGAATCTGCAACACATGGTTTCCGAGCTCATGAGCTATCCGGACGTGAAGAGATTTCTACTTTGCATAACAGAGGACCCCAACAAAACAGGACTGCCAGGTTGTAAATTTTCTTCATCATGATTAAATACTGAATAAAAGAATGATAAGAAATCATAAAACTTAATTTAATCCATTCCACAAGAAACAGAAGTATATTTTAGTAAAACTGGCTTTATCAATTTAATAACAGATGAGTTAGTGGTCCCCTCTATATTGTATAATTTTAAGTTGGAATGCCATTTTCAAGTTGTGATACTGAGTCTTACTGATCTACTTTCTGAAGAAGTTTGCATGTAATTGACATTATTTCTTCTCAAATCTTCATCAGTGGAAACAGATAGACTAGGAGTTTTCATCCTGGGAACTTTTTGATAATTAATTCACTTTTTGTGTAGATATAGAACTACTCTGGATTTCTACTTCATCTTGGGTTAGTTTTTAAATTTGAATTTTAAAATAATATGCACATTTCACTTAGCTGTTTAATTTATTGGTATGTTTTCCTTTATTGCTTTTAATATTAATAAAATGTATACATATCTTTGAGCTGTATCATTGATATATCTGTGAAACTTAAAAACTTAATTTCAGGTAATTACATAGGATCAAGTGGGGAAAGAACTTATTTCAATTCTTTCAGCTTCCAAGAATTGTCATACAAAAAGTGAAGAAATTATTCTATTCTTTTTAAAAAAATTAATATACATATATATGACATGAGCTTTTTTAATTATTAACATTATGAAAGAAGTTTCCTTAATCTGTAGGAAAATATGCTTCTTACAATATTCTTTACTTAGCTTTCAGTTTGTATAAAACAATGTCCCTTTTTATTGTCTAGATTATGTAAAATGTGATGATTTAAAATAAAATGAAGTTTCTATCTTGGTTTTGAAATTGAGATCTTGCAATTATTACATTTAAGCATGTTAGTGTTGTTAGGATAATAAATCAAAATTTTGATATTGACTACATAATTGAAAAAAGTCATACAATGTCATAAAATATTTTCATTCCTTAAGAAAAAAATTGGTAAAACCCCATGTAATGAGTTTTATGAGTCCAGTTAATAACTTTATTTACTTTTCATTGTATAACCAAAGAAATATAGATAAAACACTAAAGCAGAAATGAAGAAATTTCATTAAATCGTATTTAAAATGAAGAAAACAAAATGATATGTTTTCCTTCATTTCAAGTCTTCCTTTTGGCTTAACGTGTTATAATATTTTGTCAGTACCTGATCTCATAAGAAAGATTTCTGCACCTAGAGAATCTCATTCATAAGCTTTGCTATGTGACCCTCCTCAAATGCACCCATTTCTTGATGTATTTTTTCTTTATTCCAGCTTCTCCCATTTCAACACTGCAGCTCTTTTGAATTACTTTTCTTCCGTCAAAAACCAATGTAACTAAAAAATGATTATGCTTTACATTTAAAATTCACAAATATACCTAATAGGATTTAGAATTTAATATAAATAAAATTTGTTTTGAAAATATCAAGGTGTTGAATAGTTCAGAGATTTTCTTCATCAATACAAGTTGCTCACATTTTTGAGTCACCAACACAGCACTGATGCCTTAGTTTGGACTTAGAGCAGACGTGGACAGAGCATCACTTCATGCAGTTTTTCATTTCATTCATTCTTGAATAATGATGCGTCAAAATATTTTATTATACATATTTGTCTACTATTTTCAGAAATGAATCAACAATCACGAACTGCTTAAACTATGATTTTGCAGGACATAATATTAGGAATGTGCAGAAGTTCCTTGTTCTCGGAACACATTGTACTTGATATTACACTTGAGAAGCTCCAGAACACAGGAACTATCACAAGGCTGGCTCTACTGCTCTTCCAACTTGTCTTCATCTCACAGGAATGGATTAATGAAGTATTTTCTATGGTAAGTTTATAAAGGAAGAGAAAACAAATGATTGTGTGTGTGTGTGAGTGTGTGTGTGTTGGTGCAGGACAGCTTCTGTTTAAACAGGAAATATATTGGAGGGAGATACGGTGCCAGTGGACCAAATGTGATGTGATATTTCTTACTGACCATTTCTAGTTTTAGCATCATTAGGTATTTTACATATTTATTATACATATATGGATACATATGTGTGTACATGTATATATGTATATATGTGTGTATGTATAAATATCTCTATAAGTGGACAGCTTCCGTTTAAACAGGAAATATATTGGAGGGAGATACGGTGCCAGTGGACCAAATGTGATGTGATATTTCTTACTGACCATTTCTAGTTTTAGCATCATTAGGTATTTTACATATTTATTATAAATATATGGATACATATGTGTGTACATGTATATATGTATATATGTGTGTATGTATAAATATCTCTATAAGTTGATGCACATTGATGTTTAATTTTCTTTATTTAGTTAGAAAATAGAACATGCTCTAAGTGTTGTGACTGGAGAGCCTGATTAGGGGCATTTTGGTAAATCTCTCAAAGTAGGTAAAGTCTGATTTTAAAAGTGTTTCACATGCTAATAATCACCAGAAGAGCATCCACTTCTGTGGAGATTTTCAAATCAGGTTGAAAGAGTCAAGCTGTACATGACAGAACACCTTTCTTACCAGTTGCTTAATGTTCATGTGATGGCGGCTTGAGCAGTCCGTTATAAAACTTCACGATGACAGGAATATTTGACATGGAGGAATTTAACAATAGAAAATATTCCTGATATAGGACAACATAATTCATACCATTGATAAATGGTACATAGAATCCCCTCATCATATTCTGTTGAAAGCATGCACTGAAGGTGAGCTTTCTGTATAGCGCCAACACTCTGCTCCTCCAGCCACTTGAAAGGCTGAAGGTATCAGAGTCTTTCCACTATGAAGAGGGCTGTAACATGTGCTGACTGAAAAAGGTATTTACTGTAGACACTTGTGGAAGAAATCAGTGACTGCCAGTGATTAACCCTTTTACTTCTGTAGCCATCTCCCACAACACTTGTTCCAAATTACTGTTTTGGGGAAGTCCCTGCCAAGAAGAACCTAAAGTACTTGACTCTGGTATTGCTTCTACTTCTCAGAGAGAGAAAAGAAACATTTGTGTCTCTCCATTTACACACATGTAACTCACCATATACTTTGCCCTTTCTTTTTATCCCTCCAGGCTCCTGAAGATATTCAGCCTGAGATAAAGACTTCTGTATGATATATTTATTACATGAGAGTTAATTCCAAGGTCAGGGGGTCTGAGAAAAGAAGAGAGTCCATGAAAGAGTCCATTGTGGGCCTCTGAGATTCAGCAGTCCTTCCAAAAAAAAAAAGAGAATATACATTTCATCTCAACATTATTTACTTGGATAATGACAAAATAGCTCAGTAAGTAAAAGTGTTTGACACCATACCTGATCACATGAGTTCAATCTCCAGAACCCACATGTTGAAAAGAACCAAATCCTGCAAGTTGCCCTCTGACTTCCACACATATATGCACATATAAATGTGCACAAACACAACACATAACTCAATCAATCATTTAATAAATGTGATTATTTAATATTAAAATAACTGAAATTAATTATTATTAATAACTGAATAGATGTAAAAATTATGTGCCTGATGTTGGGATTTGTCCTTGTATTGTTATATAGAGAAGCAGGTCATCAAAAGACATGAGGTAAAAAACATGATGTGTTTATAAAAATTTGGATTTCATTCTTAGAGATTTCCTCCCATAGCCACCATTTTAAAAGGCCATGAATACCAGCTATTTTACTCCTTGTAACCCTATGGGATTTTAAAATTGTGAATTGGATACATATGAAAGAAATAAAGGATGCTGTAGTAAATATTTGAGTGTCAGACTTAATTCTACATACTACCATTATGAAATAGATCCGCAGGCTCACCTTCTCATAATAATCAGTGTTACTCATTCCATCCTTTCACTATCTTCTCCTGGCCTTTCTTCCACCAAAAAGAAAAGTGTGGCTATAACCTGGACAGTTTCATGACTTCCAATCAATCAAAAGTTTGGTGATAAGCATAGGAAATGCATATAAAACAGATGGCTTATTAAAATAAAGCTGGAAGAGTCGATTCACCTTTTGTACTCTTGTTAAGAAATCTGACTTCTAGGGGTTGAAGATCCAACATCATAAACACATTTCAGCAAACTATATCCTGGAACAGTGTTCCAGCTTGCCAGACTATCATTCATGAGTTCATACCTTTGGGCAGTTGGCCTTCCCATTAGTTGTTTGTTGGTGATGCATTTACATAGCAAGCCATATTCATGCTCTGCCTGTGCTCTCATTATTCCATGCTATTTTCAGTAAAATAGTACATTTATCTGAGGCACCATTACATGGGAATCCCAGATCAGCAAATCTGGCATTCTTTAAGTGTTCAGAAGATAGACTTGCAGCAGTGTTAGTGGGCTGGAAAGATAACCTAATGCAAACTTAGTATGTATCCCATTAAAGATGAACCATGACTCTTCCCAGGAGGAAACTGACTCCTATCAAACTACTAAGGTACATTTTGAAAGAAGACAATGGCTATGAAAGTAGAATAGATAGTAGCAATCTTGTGACCGTACAAAGTATTTGATATTTGCGTACCTCTTCTAGAATGGATGCTGTCTTGTAAGGACTGAGAAACACAGCAAAGGTATATAACCTTTGTTTTCACTCTTATACATAAATAGCCAGTACTGGATTCTGATGTACTTCTCAGTCCCCTTATGAAGACTCACATTCATCCCCTAGTGGCTGAACAGGTCCATGACTGAGGCCCTCCCCTGATGTATTCTCCAAATGTTGGCTCCTGGGAAGTTATAAAACCTTGATAATAGTTGTGGTCTTTCTTTGAAGTCAAGTTAAACACTGAGTTAATGCAGAAGGGTAAATGTTGCTGTAACTTTGGACAATTCCAAATATTCCCATGAAAACACCTAAGACCTTTACTGTTGCATAATCACCGTTCAAATCCTCTTTTATTTAAACCTATTTCCTTCGCTCCCTAGAACAATATAGAGGCCTCTGACTTTCCAGGGAGCATGCCTGTCTTCAGAATCTACCCATACTTTGTCTCTGGGACATCTGACCAGTAAATAGAGTCTAGCTACAACGTAACATGGCCAGGGAAGGGGGAAGGGCTAATACAGAAAAGAGATAAGAGTTTAAAAAGATCTTCAAGATATAGACAAGCCAATCAGTGGATCTTAGATTATCCACATAGCCTACATCTCACCATGCTCAGTCCACCAGGGCAGAATACACATTTGGATAAAGAAGCATTTATAAATACATTGAACAGCCTAGCAAGAACTTCAAAATGGTATGTACGTTCTATGAAAGAATCTTAGGAGTCAGAAAAAGTGATATGCCATAGTAAGCAAACTGGAATGGAGGAGTTTTAAAAAGGCCCCAAAATGGACATGATTGAGTTAAAAAGCCACCCAAAGTTAGAAATACCTATGGCCTCATGGAAGGAAGACCAATAAACTACAATCAGAAATTGAGCCTAAGCCTGATTTAATTAAATGAATGTATATATTTTGTATTTTAACTTAAAGACTGCTGAAGTTTTCAAGCCCCAATCAGTTGGCTACAAAAAGGATCATATGCAAGACCTCCCAACAGAATAAGCATTAAGTTACTTTTTCTAAAACAACTGATTGTCCATCACGTGTGGGAAAATAACTCAAAACAATTAAAGCACAGAATACCTGCACTTATAGACAATATCCAATGGCTTAGTTGGCTGATGGGGAGCCTGGAAGGAGAAATATTAGAACACAGGAAGGGGAGAACTCTGAGGAGATGTACTTGGGTTTCTTTGGGTTTCGTGAAGATCTTCATATCTAATAATAGCTTCTATCCAACCGCCATTTTGATGGTTAATCGTGACGGTCAAGTTGACAGGGTTTAGAATCACCATGGAAATGAATTTCTAGGCATGTGTGTAAAGGATTATGTAGTTTGGTAGATATTTTGTCACAGCAATGAGGAAAGTAATTGATATAACCATCTACTATTAAAAGTAAAGTAACATTATTAATGGTGACTATATCTGTTACCATTTCTTGAGGACTCGAAAAATGTGCTCAGAAATACCGTAGCCATGGGACAGACATTATGCATGGAACCAAATGAATAGTTTCCTACATTCTAAAGTGCACTTAGCTAATGCTGGTGAATAAGGCAATAAGTGAGACAAACCCCAGGCCTATGTTATAATATTATTCCTTAGCAGTATAACCAGATATCCGACAAGGAGCTAATTATACTGATTATAAGGCATAGTGGAATCAATAAGTGGACTAGTGTTAAGCAGAATCAATGCATAAAGAACACAATGCGTTGTCTTCTGAAAGACCTAAATCAGAGTCATATCAAGCCTGAGCACTCAACTAAGACCCAGCATGATACAGCCCCAATTTCAAGCAAAGGCGTGAAGTTTAGCATGGAACATTGCAATCTTTTGATACTAATATCTATTGCCTAGCTCATACCAAGAAGCTGTTGACCTCACAGTGGGGAAAATACATTTTAAAGAGGTAACTGATTTGACACCTTGAATGCCACAACTTTCAAATATGGGAAAACATTTTTTTTAAGATTCATTTTCAAGAAACATTTTGCTTAAAAATCTTCAATAGGTACAAAACCATGGATTTATAGTGATCACATAGTGATCACATAGTGATCCTATGACTTTCCATTCCCATAATCTGAGAAATTTGATGTTAATTTCCTGGTTCCTAGAGGCAAATGTTTATTTGAGGTAAGACACATTTTTTAAAATTTTTTAAATTTATTTATTTTATGTCTATGTACGCATTTACTTGTATGTAAGCACACCTGTGTCATGCAATGCCCATGATGGCCAGAAGAGGGCAAAGGAATCCCCTGGAACTGGAGTTACAGATGATTCTTACTCATCATGTGGGTGCTGAGATTAAAACCTGGGTCTTCTACAAGAGCAGCCAGCACTCTTAATCACTGAGCCATCTCTCCAGCCTACAAGGACACATTTTCCTACTTTGCTACCAACCAGCTATGTATGACTGGAAGAGGAAGGCAAAGCCTAGCTTTATTAAACAGCCAAAGGTTTATTCAGGGAGAACTTACATCTGAGAGAGTCTTTGGTTTCAGCAATGATAGGTAGAAGTGCATAATTGTAGTGTAGTGGTAGAATTTCATTGTTGCTGGTTTTTACTCATAAGGATTTCTTCATTCTGCAAAGAGCTATTCTGCCTTCTTTTGCAAGGACATCTAAGGGATTTTCATTTCATGAAGAGGTAATTTGCCATCTTTAGTATACTTTATTTCCCCAGTACCAGAAACAAACATCTTCAAGATACCCTTAGGCCTTAGGTTGGTCCTCAGCATATTCTGCAGACTCAGACTGGTGCCACACTGCTGTTCATCACCATCACTGCAGCACCCAGACCACCTTGGCCTTGGAGTTCACAGTCTTCTCTCCCACTTAACGTTTTCCATCTCTTTTGTTTGTAAATTAATGTGTAATGAGAAATTATTATAATGCTTTGAGCTAACAAAGTTACTAAGGTTTGAAACCTGAAGTTACTGGGTAACACAAAATATTTCTGATAAGTGAACACACATGCAAATGAAGTAAACCATAAAAACTCACTAAAAAATGGAAAGAGGAGGGAAATCATAAAGAGCTACACGTTGTTAGAGAGGCCATAGACCCTAGAGAAGAATCTAGCTCTGTCACATCCTAGACCAATGTAATTTCTTACTGTATTCTAAATACATATCGCTATATTCACAAATACATCTATCACCACTCATCAAAGAAGCTTATCTTCACAATAGACGGAGGCTATTACAAATTCCAGAACTACTCAACACAGGGTATAAATGACTGTGAGTTGCCCAGCCCAAAGTGATACATCTACAGTGCAACCTCTACCCCTGAGTCACAGAGAACATCATGAAAGAGGGCACAGAAAGATCATAAAAGCCAGGGTGACAAAACACACCTGCTAGTTAGTAAATTCTAGAAAAGATAGGGAAGATACACCCATAAATCTACACAGTAAAGTAGCCTAACAAGGTCTGCATAATGACAAAACCAGTTGATTTGCCAAGGTGGATGGCGGATATATCATAAAGTCCCTCCTCAAAATGAAGAGCTGCAGTATTAATGAACACTGAGGGACAGGAAATCAGTTTTATATGGGGAATAGTTCTGTTGGGGGCTATGTAATCCCAAATGGGCACTCTTAAACACATGCACACTCGAGCACCACTAAATGCACTCAGTGCCACCTATACCATTATACATATGTATGTAACAATAATAATCAAGAAAGAAGACAAGACAATGTGAGGAGTATATTGGAGGAGTTGGAAACGGATGGGAAGGGTGGAAATAATTTAAATATGTATAAAATTCACAAAAACCAAAATGTTAAACAATTACTTGATAGTCGCGCATAGTGGCACACACCTGTAGTCCCAGTACTTGGGAGGCAGAGGCAGGCAGATCTCTGTGAGTTCAAGGCCAGCCTGGTCTACATAGTGAGTTCCAGGACAGCTGGGTTATAGGGAGACCCTGTCTCAAAAAAACCAAAAAAAAAAAAAAAAAGAAAGAAAGAAAACAGACAATTAGATGTTAAAAGCTAGAGTGGTGGATTCAAGGAAATGAAATTTTTTATATACATACAGATTAGAGATGCATGCATTAGCATCTAAGTGTTATTAGCAAAGTAAAGAATATTTTTAACTTTTTAAGTATTTAAATTATTATTATCATTATTATTACTATTATTATTATTATTATTATTATTATTATTATTATTGGTAATTTTGAGATAGGTCTTCCTATAGCCCAAGCTGGCCTGGAACTCTCTGTGTAAACGACACTGGACTCAATCTCCTGGAGATCTGCTTACCTCTGCCTTCTAAGTACTGGGATTAAAGGTGTACACCATCATGCCCAGGAATATATTTTTTTTGAGAATTTCATGATTCAGATAATGGGTTCTTTTTTATTTTTAATTTTATTAATATAGCTTTCTTTGAAAAAATAACATGATTACATTGAAAAACTTTGTATAGGTTGGAGAATTTGGAAAGGGAGTGAATGCCAAACTTACATTATAGTAACAAACAATGTCAGCATATTGGTGTGAGACTTGGTGGTACAGTTTTGTTAGCAGATAGTACTAAAAACTATAGGATAAAATAATGCAGCATGGTGATGTATCAGCTAGGAAAGCAACCAGAGTGGATTTTTGTCATTCTTGCCTGCTTTTGCATAGCCTTTCTCTCCTTCTGACTCCAAAACTGTCAGTCTTGTATTCAGAGAAGCAAATATAACTAAGCTCATATGTATTTCATGGAAATCAAAAGAAATAAAAGGTTTACACAGCTCTGAGTCAGTGCTGGTCAGATACATACAAGGTTTTATAGGTATAATTAACACAGTCATGATGGCAATATTTCAACTAATAAAGGTTATGCAATAGAAGACAGGATTACTATCTATACAAACATCAGTATAAATAAGTAATGCCTTTCTTTTCATAACCTTATTATAGAAACACAAAAATTTTGAATTTGGATAATTTCATTTGGATGAGTATCAGAAACTGCTATTCATACTCCTAAACTTTTGTCCAGGTAAGGTAATAGTAGGATGTGAAATAGGTTTATCATATTGATGTGTGATAAAACTATAAGCTGATACAATTAAAAAATGGGATATGAATTAGCTAGCAAGTTAAAGGGAAAAATAGATCCATACTGCATAATAGCAGGCAACCTGTGGTAATTATTCACAGCAGAGTAATGATTGGAACGTGTTGTGTCCAAAATCACCAGTCATACATGGCCATTTAGATTTAAGTCAGTTCACATAGAATAAAATAAAAATCCAATGTTTCAGTTGTAAACCAGGTCATTCACGGCCTTAAAACTGACACATGACTACTGACTTCGTATAATAGGAGCAAGTTCTTAGAATATGTTCATCATCACACAACATTCTAGGGGGTTGTGTTAGTTCAATGGCAGGAATATCATCTAAATTTCTCATTTCTTAGATAGGAACTCGGAAACGGCTTAGTCGTAGACCTCACAAAAAGAGGAATTATGGAAGTAAACATGGTTTCTGAAGTTCATAGAAGGTACCATGTATGAAGAACTCATATTTCTCATAAAAACATCACAAGAGCTCTACAGTGAAATATTTACATATACTCATGAATGACCACATAGAGGTCTGGAGAATAATGTAATCCTTCACACCAGATATACTTTTTCAACCCTTCTTACTGCAATGTTCATAGAACTGTTTTCTCCTTCCTCTGCAGTGATATTAATGTTGAAGACAACATTGAGAACCTTTGTCTTGTGATTTTAGTAATTAGAAATTTTGATCCTTTAGATTGATTTATTCCATTTTTAAGATTAATTTTGCTTTGATGTGCCATTTTATGGAACAAATACACTATATAATAATGAGCTGCAAAGCAATGTCTTATTTCACTTTTCATAAACACACCGCAAAGCATAGATGCTGTGTCTTGGTCAAATTATTTTAAAATGCTACAGGAGGAGCTGTTGGAAAATACTACTACTCAATAGCTCACACATTTTGCTTTATGAAATGTAATAGATATGTATGACATATTTATATCTATTATATAGTTATAATATCAGTCCATAGGTCAACATGTTTAATAGTTAATTTAAACGGAACATTTTTTAATTTGACTCTGTGATGGATATGGAAATGGTCCAAAATCCAGCATCACTGTACCCCCAAAAAGAGTTTCCATCATTACCACAGAATCTGCCATGGGCTAAGCATTATGATTAATAATAGAATCTAAGTTAAAATAGGATCTTTGCTTTAGGGAGAAGATAACATAACTAGTGGCAGTGGGTTCCTGGGGGCAAGGAAGTACACATGCAAGAGGTGCATGGCGTCAAGCCTGAGACTTTACATGTGTGTACCAATTATCAGTCACACAAGAGCCAGAGAGACCGTCCGGCTCCAAGAGGGGCACACACAGAAGCAAAGTCACATGTAGAAGTTGAGTTGTGAAGACAGACATGAAGAAAACCTTGCTGAAGGATTTCCTAAGATATATTATGAAGTATCATGTACAGTATTGGGACAAGGAGCTACATATAACATAACAGAAATGGCACAATTTGATATAAAATGCTATAATAGTTATTGAATTATTGAGAGGGAAGAAAGCATGGAAATAAGTCACAATAACTCTGTTGAGAAAGTGTGGCTATTGGATAATGGCTAATGATAAGAGTTCAGTGTCAGACATGAGTAATGGCAATATGTGAACATTCTAAATAAAGGGTCATGCTGCTATGAAGGCATTTGTGCAACTATCATGTAAAGGTAGCCAGGACAAAGTTCAGTGAAGAAATTTGGATGCCATTTGTGTGTGTGTGTGTGTATACATATATATGTTATATATGCATATATACATATATATGTTTGGATTTGAAGGACTAGGACAATGACTCAGTGAGTAACATGCTTGCCTCACAAGTTTGAGAACCTGTGTATACATTACGATGTATGAAATTTGCAAAAAGTCAATAAAAATATGCATAGGAAAAATTCTATATTCTCCTAAAGTAGAAAATCTAAAAGAAATAGAAAAATATCTAGATCTGTACAGCCTACCATAATTAAATTAAAATGATATAAATAAATGAAGCAGACCCAAAATAAACAATGAGATCGATAGAGTAGGTTCTTGAAAATATTAAAAAGTTTGGAAAACCTTTAGTCAAATTAACCTAAAGAAAGAGAGGACCCAAATTGACAAACTCAGAGATGAATAGAGAAACAATACAACAGACCCAGAGAAAAATGCAGAAAACCATAAAGACATATTTTAAAATATCTATAGTTTCACAGAACTTCAGAAATGGTCAGGAGGTCCCACACTTAATGGATGAATTATTGGCAAATGATCACCGAGGGGCAAGGGAGAATTGATCTTCTTTAAAGGAGTGACACTAGATAGACTGAATAGGCTGCAGTGGATGAACTCACAGGGAGAGACATCTAGGTACACAGACTTGATCTGATACGCTTTAACATTTATGATAGAATGCATGAAAATCTATAGGTAGGCTATGAGGAGTTGTAGAGGGGGAAGGGTTTTCTAAATATGATTAATACTTATCGCATAAAATCCATAAAATTCAATAAAAATATACATTGAATGCATATTATCAAGGGAGAAATGGGAAAATGGGGACAATTTAAATAGGAGAATGGCAGAAGGTTTAGACAGAGAGAGAGAGAGAGAAAGAGAAGATATAAATAATGCCTAGCTAGTTTTAAAAATCCAGAGAGAACCATATTAGTCTAACAACCTACTGACAAATTACACACACATTATCTCTACATAAGTCCATATATACAGCTAAAGCTGCATAACAAGAAACAGTGCTAGACAGGAGAAGCCTTCCTTCGAGTTGTTGGCCAGGGGATCCAAAAGACTCCCAAAATTATGCAGGCTATTGCCACAGCCCTTGATGGCTTCCCAGAACTTGAAAGTAAGACCTTACTGACGAAGACAGAACATACTTCGGACACAGGATTTGGAACAATAGAGCTGCCACTGACCTGCAACCACTTCCCCTGAAGGCAGCTCTCATAGCTTTGGAGAGTATCATGAAGGTGCCGAGGGAAAACATCAGTGGATGACCCAACACTGCTTTCAAGACCAAATAACCACATCAAGGGCCAGCACAGCACACATTATTGGTGTAGTAGTGGCACTTTTATCTTGGGGGGCAATCAATAACTACTTAATTGGACTAAAAGCCCAATCAGTGGGAGGAAATTCAAGTGTTATACTGGAAACATGACAAAACACACATGGCTGGAGTGGCCATAGGTCTTAGAGAAAGCCCCAAGACTGTCACATTGCTAGATTAATGTGTTTTCTTACTATGTGTAAAATATGTATCCTTCTATTTACAGACAAATATCATAGTCACCAGTCATCAAAGAAGCTCATTTCACACCAGTCATAGTCTATTACCAAGTACCACAACTGGTCACACACAGACATTGTCTACGAATTGCCCAGGCCTAAGTGACACATCTACAATGTGACCTCTATACCTAAGGTTCATGGAACCTAGAACAGGGTAAAGAAGAAGACACTAATGAATCTCTCAGTTCTCAATAATGAAGCTCCCTCATGTACCAGAGGGACAGAAACAAAAAAGGTCACAAATGGCCAAAGCCCAGAGATCAAGAGTCTGCTGAATGCTGGTCCTTGGCCAGGACCCCTTTATTAAACTTCACCCACTCAAGGGTCAGGGACCATCACGGAAGAAGAAGCAGAAAGATTTTAAGAGCCAGGGAGAAGGTACATGGCCATATGGAAACAGTCCTACAAGCTCCTGGGAACCTGCTCAGGTGGTTCTCTGGCAATGTTGTGAGCGCACACAAGTCCCATGCAAATTCAGGCAGACAATAACCCAGCATAGACCTGAGAAAATGAACAGCAAACCTCAATCTTATCTGAAGAAATATTGGCAACTAATTGCTTCTAGGTGAAGAAGAGCTGATTTTCCTAAATCAAGGGACTCTAGATAGGCTGACTAGACCTGAGTGGATGGACTTGCATTTGGGAATGTCTGGGGACACTGACTTGACACAGTGGGCCTTACCAAAGATGACAAAGTATGTGGGCTCCAGTTGAGGGGGTTATGAAAGGGTGTCAGTGGGTATGGGGCATAAAACTGATTAAGATTGTTTAAGGTGTTCTGTATGAAATATACAAAAAATTCAATAAAAACAAATTTTTAAAAATCTATGTTCTCCAGAACTAGAAAAATCTAAAAGTAATGAATAAATTTCTAGATACGTATGGCTTCCACAGTTAAATAAAAATGACATAAATGATATAAACATACCCATTAACAAACAATAAGAAAGATAGAGTAATTAAAAATCTCCCAGCTAGAATATAAGCTATTGATCTAAAATGGTGGAAAAATTTGTTTTCTCTCTCTATCTAGAAGCCTTTGAGAGGGAACTGACACTGATTATAACCACTCCGACAGCTTTAAAAATACCTGAAAACAAATCCTGAATCCATAACTCTAGAGTCCAACCTTGGAAGACAAAAGAGAAATGAGGAGGAACCCAATAGAGGGATGCTTTTGGAAGCCCTTGTCAAGAAATTCCAATGGATTCTCATATGAATATTTGAAAATTGCTCTGTTCTGACTTTTTTCTAGTTCCCTGTCTAGAATTTGTAATGCTAATTACTCTTGCCTTTACTTCTCTTTCACATCTCCTACTCACAATTCAAAGACTTTCTTTTCCTCCTTGAGATAAGAGTTATTCAATTTAGGAGTCTTTTAAATAGACCCACTGAAGAGGTGCTCCAATTACTTCACCCTGTAACCATGTTCAGCATGGAAGAAGCCAGAGAAGTCTGCATCCCAATTCCCTATTGGCAATTTAGGTAACCCTTTCAGAGGATGGTGTGATAAGAACAGGAGGTAGGAATTGGCTAGGCAGTTAGGGTAAAAAGGCGCCAAAGAAAAGTAGCCAGTTTCTTGGCTAAAACTCACAGTGTCCTTGGGCCTCTTAGCAACCTACTCCATTCCAAAGGCCCAAAAATGTCAAAAATATTTGGGAGTTTTTATCTTACCCTTAAAAGAATTTAGAGTTACCTCTTCAGAAGGGGGAAATGTTAGAGTAGCCAAAAGTCCCATAAGAATAAATAAATCAAAGAAGAAAGAATACATGAAGTTATCAGGAAAAAAGTGATGGGGAGATATGGAAGAAGTTGGAGGGGAGGGAGTGGGCATGGATTTTGATGAAAACACTTTATATGCATGTATGAAATTCTCAATAAATTATTTATTTTTAAAAAATATCCCACCTAAAACTAGTCCAGGACTAGCTGGATAAAACGCAGAATTCTTCAAAACTTTGAAAGAAGAACTGATATCAATGCACTACAAATTATTCTGAAAAATAATATAAAAGGAATATGCCCAAATTCTTTCTTTGAAGCAGTATTACTCTAATTCCAAAACTGTTCAGTAGAGTCATTTCTGAGATGAGATTCTCATGCACACACACACACACCACACACTATATATGAGAGAGATTTACACACACACACACACAAAATATTGGCAACCTGAATTCAAGAACACACCATAAAGGCTATCCACCATGACCAAGTTGACTTCATTCCAGTGATGCAGGAATGGTTCAATATATGAATATCAATAAAATTAATCCACCACATGAAGAGACTCAAGGGCAGAAACCGCACGATCATCTCATAGATATAGAAAGGTCTTTGAGAAAATTCTACATCTATTCATGATAAAAGTCATGGAGAATCTAGGGATGCAAGGGTATGTGCCAAAATAATGAAGGCAGCATGTCAAAGGTCCACAGCCAACATAACATAAATGGAAAAAATTGAAGGCATTTCAATTAAAATCAGGAATAAGCCAAGGATGTTCACTGTCTGCATGACTGTTCAGCATACAAAGTCTTAGCTAGAGCTGTAAGAAAAACCAAGGTTATACAAATTCAAAAGTCTACGCCATAAAACTCCTAGAGCTGATACATTCAAAAATATGTCAGGATATAAAATAAACACCAAACTATGAGTAGCTTTCTTGTGTACCAAAAACAAACATACCAGAAAGAAATGTGGGAAACGATTCCATTCACTATCACCTCAAAAATCCTAAAATATCTTGTAGTAAATCTAATAAAGAAAGTGAAGAACTTGTATAATAAAATCTTAAAGTATTGAAGAATGAAATTAAAAACAATTCCAGAAGATGGAAAGATCTCCAAAACTCATGGATTGGTAGGATTAATATTGTGAAAATGACCATCATTTCAGATACAACCTACAGATTCATTTCAACACTCACTGAAACTCCATCCCAAATCTCCATAGAAATTTTTTTAATCTAGAATTTCATGAGGAAACTCAAAAAAATCCACCCAGGATATCCAAAATAATACTGAACAGTAAAAGAGCTGCTGGAGGCATCATTATCCATGATCTCATATTGTACTACAGAACTGCAGGAATAAAAATAGCATGACACTGGCATAAACAGGCATATTGATCAGTAAAATAGAATTGAGGACTCAGATTTAAATTCACAAATTCAGACTATCCTACTTTTTCACAAAGTTGTCACAAATAGAAACTGTTCAACAATTGGTGCTGATCAAACTGGATAGCAGTATATAAAAGAATAAAACTAGATTTCTATCTCTCCCCATGCACAAAATTCATTGCCCAATGGTTCAAGGACCTCAAAATAAGACCTGAAGCCCTGAAACAGATAAAGGAGAAGGTAGGAAATACATTGGAACTTACAGGACTTTCTGAACAGGACTCCATAGTGCAAGCATTAAGTTAAACAATTGACTAGTGGGTCCATATGAAACTTAAAAGCTTTGGTTCATCAAAGGACACCATCACTATGAATGAAGAAGCATCTCATGGAATGGGAAAAAAAATCTCTAGCTATACCTATAGAAACAAGTTTTAATTCAGGATATAAAAAGAAACTTAAAAAATTAAACATCCTAAAACAAACAACCCAACAAAAATAATGGAAATGGAGTAAGGAGCAGAGCAGGCGTTCTCTAAAGATGAAGTACGGTGCCTGAGCAGTATTTTTTTAAATGCTGAACTCTTTCGTCACCATGGAAATTCAAATGAAAATCACTTTGAGATCTCATCTCACCCCACTCAGAATGGCTAAGCTCCTAAAAACAAACAATGAGAAATGCTGGCCAGGATGTGGAAAATGGGGAACTCTTATCCCCTGCTGGAGGGAGTGCAGACCAATGAAGCCACTGTGGAAATCAGTGTGGAGATTCCTCAGAAATTTGAAATCTGATCTAACACATGATCCAGCCATACCACACTTGGGCATATACCCAAAAGCCTCTATAGTCTACGACTGAACTAAGTTTTTTTTTTTAAATTTGTATTGCTGTCCTGTCATAAAAGCCAAAAACTGGAAACAACCCATACTTCCATCTACTGATGAATGGTTAATAAAGGTGTGGATCATATACAGAATGGAATATTATTCAGCTCTTAAAATTACAAAATTATCAAATCCACAGGTAAATGGATGAAACTGAAAATAATCAACCTGAGCAAGGTAACCCAGACCCAAAAAGACAAACGTTACATGTTCTCTCTCGTAGCTGGATGCTAAGATAGAAATTCTAGATATTCATGTTTCAATTGGACAATCCAAAAAAAGTCAGGAAACTAATAAACAGCATTCAGTGGGGTAGGCTTCCTGAGAGGGTGGTACAATGCAGTGATATAAAGGCTCAGAGATCTTTGTGGAAGATGGGGCGGCAATTTTGTAAGAGCCAGAGGTAGTAGATCACAAGGAAACAGTTTTTCAGTCAGCTAATCAGATACTTATAGGACCTTACAACAATGATGACAGCTTCCACAAGACCAGTGCAAGCTTGAACCAGGCAAAATTCCTGAATAAATGTCAAGTCATGGGTAAGAAACTCCACCTTACCTTAGAGAATTGTTGGCAACAGATGATTGCTGGGAGGAGGGGAGCCAGTCTCTTTCAAATATATACATATATATATACATATATATATATATATATATCAGAGAGAGAGAGAGAACATTAAATAGGCTGGGGGCAGTAAGGGGGTATAGATATGAGGAGGTGTAAATACCCTCAAATTATATTGCATAAAAATTGCAAAAATTTAACTTAAAATTGTTTAAAATAAAGCATCTTTTTTAGATGGGCATGGTGGCACACCTTTAGTCCCAGCACTCAGTAGGCAGAGGCAGGTGGATCTCGTTGTGAGTTCAAGGCTAGCCTGGTCTACATAGTGAGTTCTGATAAGCTGGGACTTCAGGGAGACCGTGTCTCAAAAAGACAAAAAAAAAAAATTTTAAGTTAAATATATTTTATTTGGTTGGCTTCTTGTTTTTCTAAAACAACGTATTACTATGCAGGTATTTTCATCATATAGAATCATGCCTGACTTAGTTTAAGTATTTTTAAATAAATGCATTAAATTATATATAAATATATATATTGTATAATGTATAAATATATATCTATGTATATAAATCAGGCAATGCGTTGCTTTGCTACATGCGTATATTGTGCAGTATTTAAATCAAATTAATTAAATGTATATCCCTACACATCTTGATGGTGATTTATTTATAGGATTCTGAACTACGTGATACCCTCGACAGCACTTAGGTGCCTTAAGGCTGTCAAAAGCTAACATCTGGCGCAACACAACAACAGAACTTTCAATTCCCCTTGGTGTTTGAGAGTCATTGATCAAAATGTCCCAGCTCTCACCTTCCTCTGCTCTCTGTAATCACTGTTGGATTCTCAGTTTCTATGGAATGAAGGTTTTTTTCCTTTCTTGTATTTTACGTGTGAGTTTTTGTTTGTTTGTTTTAAAGAAAATCAGGGACTGGAGAGATGGCTCAGTGGTTAAAGCAGTCCACAGCTCATCCAAGTCATGCAGAGAATCACACTTTAGTTCCCAGCACTAACATATTTTGGAGGCTCACAACCACATAGAACTCCAGCTCCCAGAGGATCTGGTATCTCTGGCATCAACAGGCAGCGTCACTCAGGTGCATATATCCACATGCAAACACCCTGGAATAACAGGCATACACATAATTACGAACTTTAGAGAAAACAAAAAGAAAGTCAGAAACATTGCTGTATGCACGTAGTTAGTTAACTGAAATAAATATGAAGAAGTCACCTCACTTACTCGGAAACCAATTTGAGTAAGGAGGTGAAAGGTCAGATCACTACAATGAAAACTAACATAGTATTTATGAATAAAATTAAAGAAGACATATGTGTGTGTGTGTGTGTGTGTGTGTGTGTGTGTGTGTGTGTAGTGGCCTGTGCTCATAGTCTTAAAGAAAGAAACAAGATAATTTAAATGTCTGTTCTACATGGATCAAGGTGAGCTAGAGAGTCAACAAAGTTCCCATCATAATACCAGTGATAGGCTCATAGATCTAGAAAAAAAGGCTTGAAATGTATGGTACCACAAGAGTCTCCAAATATTCAGCAATTATGAAACTGCTTTAGAAAAAAAAATAATGGAAGCCCTTCAGGGATTTTTCCTTTAGCAACATCAACAGGAAAACCAGATGATGGGCATGCTCTGCCCTTCCACATGAAGAAGTGGTCAACGGAATGGGAGATGCGTGCAGTCAGAGGCCCGACAAGGGAACAGTATTCAGAACACCAAGGAATGTCTCATTAACAGTACAAAACCAAACATGTCAACTGAGAAACAAAAGCTAGGGACTAGACAAAATTGATGATTATCAAAAGAAATCTAACAGTACAGGGTATAGTCCAACATCCAGCCAGCTGAGGCAGGAGGATTGCTGGGTTTGAGGATGCTCCAGTTTGACCACCAGGGAAGCCAGAGATATCCTGAGTGACTGTGTCTTAAAAAAAAAAAAATAAGACTAGGCTCTACAGACACCACTGTCCTCTGCAGCCGTGTGCTGTCACCCATGGTCCATCCCACTGTGCTCTTCAACATGGAGTTTGATGGCAGGCCTTTGTGTCATGTCTCCTTCGAGCTGTTGGCACACAAAGTTACTAAGACAGCAGTAAACGTTCATGCTCTGAGCACTGGAGAGAAAGGATTTGATTATAAGGGTTCCTCCTTTCACAGCATAATTCCAGGATTCACGTGAAGGGTGGTGACTTCACACCCATAATGGCACTGGTGGCAAGTTGATCTATGGGGAGATATTTGAGGATGAGCACTTCATCCTGAAGCACACAGGCCCTGGGATCTTGTCCATGGCAAATGCTGGACCAAACACAAATGGTTCTCAATTTTTCATTTGCACTGCCAAGACTGAGTGGTTGAATGGTAAACACATGGTCTTTGGGAGGGTGAACATTGCGGAAGCCATGGAGGGCTTTGGATCCAGGAATGCCAAGACCAACAAGAAGATCACCATTTCCAACTGTAGACAGCTCTATCACTTTGGACTTATGTGCATCTTAACCACCAGACTATTCTTTCTGTTGCTCAGGAGAACACCCTCCCTCCCATCTGCTCTCAATACCCCATAATCTTTGTGCTCTCGACGCAGTTCTTGGGGTTCCGTATTCTTGTTCCCCTCCAAGTCTAGCTGGATTGCAGAATTAAGTTTATGATTATGAATAAAAATTAAATAGGAAAAAAATAAAAAAAGCAAGTCTTACTAGTGTCCATTAACAACACTAATTCTCGTGAAATGCAACTTGAGAAGACATTGAGATACCTCACTCCAGTAAGAATGACTATTATATTATCAAAAAGACAAAAGATTTCAACGAGGATGAGGATGTGGGTAAAGAGGGCTCCCCTCTCCCGTACCTCTGCTAACATGGCCATATGGAGAGCATGCTCCAAAGAACAACAGGTCTGCACTTCATTCTGCAATGTGAGAACTTTACTCTATGGATACTTAACTAGTATTCTATATGTGAGCATTGCAACAGATGTTATAAATGATTTGAATCTAAGAAGAGGCTGTGGTTACAGGACAAGCACTATACTAATAAAGACCATGCAGAGGCAAGATGCTCAAAGCTCAGATATTTAATATGGATAATTACACTTTTCTTTTTTTTTCACGTCAGACGGGTAACATGCCGCTGCATAACAAGGTTTGAGGACAGCATGTCACACAGACTCGTGAACACCCGATCATCATCACGCTTATGAACCAAAAACAGTTTGGATAATTACACTTTCAATAGCAAATTGGATTTATTTATTTCTGTGTCAATGTGCACTTAAACACACATGTGTCTGTGCACATATGAGTGGAGGTCAGAGTATAACTTGCTGAGGTTGGTTTTCTCCTTCCAACATGTGGGTCCAGGGGATGCTACTCAGGCCACCAGGCTCGTCCTAAAACTTTAAGTAAATCACAGGAATGATTTCTACGGTGAAAAATTGAATAAGAGCAAAGTTTTATCTACGGTTGTAATATAGATGTTTGAGTATAAAGTAGAAACAGCCAAGATCAAGACATGATAAATAAAATAAAGCATATTTAAATAATTCATAGGGCCTCACAATAACCCTGTGTGAAATTATGAAGCAAAATATTTATATGAGAAAGATTACTCAGTATCAGTTTAAACATCTAAGTTCACTCACTTATTCTTGAAATAGTAAAATGCTAAAATTGTGTTTCATACAAATCAGTAAAGTATGCATGGATGCTTTAAGGAAAAAAAATCCTTTGTGAACACAGCACATTCTATGAACTAGCATGTGACACTGACCTTGTGCTCTAATTCAATACCGCTTCCAAAACTTCTATGAGTCTGAAAATCAGAACTATACTACAACCAGTACAGATATTTAAATGGTATTTTACAAAATGCAAAAATACTTCTAAAGGAGAAAATGTAAGCATATTGTAAATGGTGATGGGATTACTAAGTCAGCATGGAAAGAATAAGAGCTGCAGCGCTAAGAAAGCAAGGTGGACCTGGATATGGGCCTTCATTTTTTTCGAGTGTAATTGATTTAGAAGTAAAATCAATCACATACACACAACCAGCAGTTAACAGCTTTGCTGAGTAAGCCCATTTTCTAACTCTCCCTTATTAAAAGGACAAGAAACAGCTGAACTTAGCACATATCTATTTGCATAGAAATCATATTTCTAAAAGTCTTTAAAGCAGTTTATCATAGGTAGATTAAGAATTAACCTCCTTAAAATTTACCTGAATTTGCATATCCAGACCCTTAAAATCGATAATTAAATGTTAAACACAATATAGCCTATACATGAATAATTGTTTCCATACCCTATTTTACTAAGGCTTAATTCACATAATTTTCTTTTTTGTTTTACTAAACCAAACACATAGTTTTTGTTAAGAAAACTATTCCTAAAGCACTTTGCCTTTTACAGTTGTATACTATATGAAAAGATAACTTCAGTTTCCAAAAAATCATTTTTCTATACTGTTTTCCTTTGAAACATATGAAACAGTGACATAAAATAAAATACCTAAAAGAAAGTAGCAAATAAACTCATGAAAATATACTCATTCTAGCTCAACGCAAATGGACATTTCTGTAATCCCTGCATCAGAGACAGATGCAAGACTGTTAGTTGGAGGCTGGTCTGGACTAGCAAGTTCAAGACCAGCCTGAACTATACAGTGGGCATTAAATTTAATGAGATAAACCTCATCAACCAGGAAAATAGTTTTATTGATCAAACATCAAATATGTAAATGAAAACAGTACTTATTTGGGGCTAGTTTAGGTACCACAAGTTGACATATAAATTGGTTTAGCTATTTTAAAATCACTGGGTTGCTAACAGAAGCAGTTTGGAGAGCATGCTTCCTCTTGAGACCCAGAAATCTCTCAGAATCTATCATAAAAGAAGAGCAAACCCTGAGTTATGAAGTTTGGTAAAAGTATATGTTTAAAAAGACAATAGTAAGAGATAAAACTAGATTCAGTGAATTTCTGACTACTAATAAATGCACAACAGCTAAAACTCAAAAGAACTTTGTTCTAAAATGCTGCTTTACATGATTACTGGTGCAAAAAGCTCACAACATATGGAACGTGCAGAAAGGTGAAAATAAAGTTATGCAATTACATAATGAAATTTGGCAAAAAATTTTAAAACCCAAGGAAATGCATCAATGCACATATGTAAACTAAGAAATGCTGAGAGGGCAGACGGTTGATTGATAGATGGACAGGAGACCAACAACTATTTCTGACAAATTTATCTGTGCATTTTGGATAAACATGTGTTACCTTCATTGTTTAAAAAAAAAGAACATGGCCAGGCCTGGTGGCGCACGCCTTTAATCCCAGCACTTGGGAGGCAGAGGCAGGTGGATCTCTGTGAGTTCAAGGCTAGCCTGGTCTACATAGTAAGTTCCAGGACAGGT
>NW_008352126.1:1635296-1647321 GCF_000622305.1 Nannospalax galili
GTGGATCTCTGTGAGTTGGAGGCCAGCCTGGTCTACATAGTGAGTTCCAGGACAGGTGGGGCTACAGGGAGACCCTGTCTCTAAAAGACCAAAAAAAAAGAACATGATGTACAAAGCATGTATTTTATCACACAATCTACCACATTTCCTTTGTTTTAAAGTGTAATGCCTAGATTTTAAAACTTGCTGTTTTCCTTAGAGAGAAAGCAACCTGTATCCCATCTGGTCTTCCCATTACTGAGTGTACCTTAAGAATTTCTAAATAGAAACCAGGTTGTCTAATAATTTTAAACAACAACAAAGCAATCGCATGCTCTGATTTAAAAAGGAAGTGTAGGTTAGCACGTCCTTCATGAGAAACGCACTGTCGGGCTAAAGGGATGGCTCAGCAGTGGAGACCACTGGCTCTTCTTGTGGAAGACACGGGTTCAAGTTCCAGCACCCTCATGGTGGCTAACAACCACTTATAACTCCAGCTCCAGGGAATCCAACGCCCTCTTCTGTCCTCCGTGAGCATTGTATGACACAGGTGTACTTACACACATGCAGGCACAACACTCATATAAATTTTAAGAAAAAAAAAAGAAAATGGCAGTCTTTACAGAGGGGCACTCGCAGGGACAACTGGCCACTGGCCAACAAACCTCAGGCACAGCACATCCCTGCCTGTTTTCTATATGCATGGATTCTGTGGTGAGGACACCTGAATTGCTGGTTTCACTGACCTCAGCTCGGGAAGTCCTGTGGTTTGGTTTGGATCTTGTCTATATCTCTGTTTTGTTGTTGTTTATCAGAGCGTTGTGTTTCCTGCTTCCTTTTCAATTTCCTGGTTATATCAAGAAAAACAACGTGAGTTTAAAACAAAGAACTGGCACTCAGGACTCCAATTTAAGTCACCCGAAGACACGATGAGAAATGTAACAAGATTTTCCGTGAAAGCAAAGGCAATTCCAACATATGAGAAGTTCAAATTACAAGATGTACTGCTGACACAAATCCATCAAATTCAAGCATATTTATTTCTATGCCAGGATGGGATTCAGTGTTTCTAGACTATTCTTTTTTGATAATGATGCATCTTACAGGAGAGTTTTTCTCATTGAAGTAAATAAGAACTCTAAGTGCTGTTAAACTCTTTGTTTAGAAATATTCACATATTAGTTTGGAGAGATGGCACAGTATGTAAGAGAGCTTGATGCAAGGGTGTGGGGATCTGAGTTCAGATTCTCATCACCCACACAACAAACAGGTACATTTTCATACAGGCCTGTAACAACAGTATTGTGGGGGCACAGACATGACTCCTGGGCCCATTACGCTCAAATTTGGTCCCTTGACCTCTAAAGTGCTGTGAGATACTCTCCTGTGCTCAGTCAGCATCAGGCAATTGTGAAGTGGGGCAGTATGCAAAGAGAGGACTATCTCCAGCTCAAGGGCTGCCCATTCTCCTGCAAGTCAGGGTCTCAAAATGTCGCTTCCCAGATCTATAGAAAACTTTCTTTTGGTTAGATGTTTTCTTTGTTTTTTAAGGTCTCCATCTGAGACGAGTGGGGCTATAGTTTCTTCTTCAATATAGTCTTTGGCCTTTGACTCTACCATTAGTTAAGTGCCTTCTTTGTGATCTTTGAAATGGGTATGGTAGAGGATGGCCAAACATTTGGACAATCATTTCGGCACCCATAAAATTTCTCTAACCCAAGTATGTGTTGGTCACATTAGCCTTTTTCTATCCTAACTTGATAAACACAGACACACACACACACACACACAGCAGACACACACACACACACACACACACACACACAGTTCCTTCACCCCTGTTCTTAACTGAAGAATGTTGTTTTTAAATTTTATTTTTCTTAACTACTTTAATATCAAACTCTAAAAATATTTCCATGAGCAATGGTAAAATGCCCAAATTCATAGGAATTGAATCCTTAAAATATTAATGAACTTAAGAACTTGTTTCATGAGCAACAAAATTTCATTAAAAACATGCCTGTGATAAATTTCATGTTGCAGTCCTTTCTGTTTCAGTAAATGTTGCCAAACTTATTTTTGTAGACAGAGTTTTTAAGCTGGCTCTATTAGACTCTCTCTCTCTCTCTCTCTCTCTCTCTCTCTCTCTCTCTCTCCCCTCTCTCTCTTTCTCCCTCCCTCCCTTCCTCCTCTTGCAACATATGAAATAATAGGAGATAAGAAACCATACCCACTTAAGCTGATTTTTGCACACACGGAGGCCCTTTGATTAAAGAGTCTTAATATGCATTCAGTTCTCAGAACCCTTTTCTGTCTTATCTCTTGTTTTTCAGGGTACAGAGCAGTTGGGTCTTCTGGCTCTATGGAGCTTTAATCTCTGGCTTTCTTTATTCCTTTCAAACTCTATTTAAAACCCACTAATTCTTGCCTGAGCTTAGTTCCTTCTTAAAATTCATAGCTCGGTGCAGAAAATAACAGTCCCACATTTATCAATAACCTGGCTTTCTTCATCTTTCCTCTAGAGTTCCAGGTCTAGTAGGCACATGATGTACCTTCTAAGTAATTACAGGTGAGAGTTTTAAAACTCTTTTTTCCTCTGAATAGCCCAAATCCATATCCCTACCCATGCAACTTTATACATGTTTTCCCTACCATCTACTATATGATTTTCATTTTGCTTTTGTGAGTACAAAAACTTGTTACAGATTAGAAACTTTATTTGTAAAGAAGCATTCCATAGTGATATTATAGTTTCTCTATCATCTATAGCTGTCTGAATTGAACAAACGGACACTAGAACCACACATGCTATTTCATGAAAGTGATATCCTTGGGTAATACTTTAAGGACATTCTAGCAATGACCAAGCTTGAATTTCTGATTTAGGCAAAAGGAAAGGAATACTTGTGAAGAGTGAGTGGTCATGGCAATGGTCATAAAGTGGGCTTGTAAACAGGTCCACATTTCAAAAGTGAATATTTTGTCACTTGGACATTTGAGAATATAGTCTAATCTATAAGCACATTATAAAATTGTGTCTAAGTCGGGTGTGGTAATGCATACCTTTAGTCCCAGCACTCATGAGGGAGAAGCAGGCAGATCTCCATGAGATTGAGGCCAGTCTTATCTGCAGAGTGACTGCCAGGATGGCTGGGGCTACAGGGAGACCAACAAAACACCAACACAATTGCTTGCTAGGAAGGTCCTTACCTCATAAGGAGTTACATAATTCATGAGCGTTAAGTAAAATATGTAAATAGTAGGACAATATAGAAGTTAGGGAAAATCATTTTGAAGCAAGGAACAAAAGTGCACAGTGATTTAATGCTCATTTTATCACTTGAGTAAAAGTACTTTTCTTCAGTTTACTTGAATGCCTTTACGCCATCCCCACATCTCTATTCCCGCCTTTATTTATTTCACAGCATAACTCTGACTGTCAGTGACAGAGAAGAAGAGGAGAGAGAGCTAGAGAGACAGTAAGGGAGAGAAAATGGACCAAAGTTCAAGTTTCAACAAAAGTAATTTCCAACATTCTAACTTAGTCATGCATTTTTCAGTCAAAAAGACAAATACTACTTTTCTTTTTAAAGCAAAACCACTATGTTTTCACAGCAGGAAGGATTTTCTGTGTCTACATAATTCATTTCTATGAAGCTTGCCATGTTGGCTTTTCTTATATACTTCAGGATTTTGTTGTTACAGGAAAAGAGAATTGTGGAGTTCAAAGCAGATGCCACATAATGCACTTTACTGACGACTCCAGAATACACGTGTCCCGCTGGCAGTATATATATTTCCTGTTTAGAATTAATGCATCTCCAATAAGGGCATGTTATCATATCCTAATTTGTTCAGTGAAAATAAGCTACTTTGGTATGTTGATGCATTATTTATACAAATGAAAACTAAATACAATAATTATACTTATTAAGCATTCATTATGTTTCACAACTGGTCTGATTTCATTCTTGTAAAAGAAAATAAGGCATGTCCTATCATTATGTCTACTGCATAGATAAGAAAATTGGTGTCTGTAGATTTAAAGAATAAAATATACCATCTGTGGGATCCTAAAGTTCAGTGAGCATTGGTACTCTGTTTTCTGTAATAACACGATTTACAGCATTTATGTATTTGAATCCCAACACGAGTTTAGCAGTTTAACAATTATTAACTCACTCAATAACAAGCAATGAAGTGGGTGTTACTTTTTTATGGACCAGGAAAAAGGAACATGAGATCATGGAGTGGCTGTTCAGCAAGGGGAGTAGATGAAATCCACACCTAGGCCTTTTGGCTGCAGGTTTGTGTATTTAAATGGGCCTCTACACCTCATCTCACAGTGCTTTCTTTCTATAAAAATGAATTTGCTTGTTGGAGTAATAAAAAACATTGTTCTGAACAGTGGCAGTGTTTATAATATGTACTGTGATATATATTTTTAAACTTGTTATATACCATTTCATCTTTATGAAGTGTTAGTGACTTATTTGAAAATAAAAAAGCCACATAATGCCACACATCTGAACTTTATCTATTGAAGTTCAGACCACAGATATTAATACTTGGAAATACCTTTCACAAGAAATAACTGAAATAGAGCGATTTCATATGGTGGTCTGTGGGGAAATGGGCAGGTAAATACTTCCGTTATTCAGGTTAAAACCTGCCATAAAGGACAACATCAAATGACGCAAACAGAGGACAGCGTGAGCACGGATGAAGAGGAGACACATGGCCGAATGAAGCAATGAGGATCGGGCGGGGGTATAAAAGAAAGCCCTAATGGCACAATAAATAAGCTTGCTGGCGTCTTGCTGATGACTAGTTTCCCCTGAGATCTGCGTCATTGATCTCACGCCTACTCTCCCCTTGTCCCCCACGGAGGTCTAGAGCCACAACAGACAGCAACAGACAGTGGTCCATGTTTATATGCCATTTCATCCTTTAATTGTAACCATTGATGACAAAATATGAATTTAATCACTAAAAAGGTGATGAAATATCCCATCTAATTCTCCAGTTGTTTATACTCCAAGTCTTCAGAAAATTATTCATGAATGAGTATTGCCTCCTCATTCTTCATTAGCGAAACTGAGACATTGATGGATTAATTAAACAGATGATACCACTAGCTGAAAAAAATTATTTTTCTCCAGGGCCAGGAATGTACCGTAAAGTTATAAAATTATTTTGTTCCCTTAGGTGAAGTTGAAAGAGAAAATTAAACAAATCCATTATCATTGTTCCCCTAAGATGTCAATTATCAAGATGGGACTGGGATGGTGACTATGAGCCTGTCACTCAGTTCTTCTGCCTACAATGTTTATAAATGACTTGGCCGACTGTCATCACTGAGCAACTCCTTCTCTTAAAGTAGTGTTCCCTACTGGGTGCACTGGCCAACACAAGGTGATGAGGCCGGTTTGCGCCCAGGCCTTCAATTCAGATGAAAACAGCCTACTAAGACACAAATGCACATCCGTTTTCTAAACCAGAGGCGCGCTGCCTCTATTTCTTTATAACTGACATCTCTGCATGTTTGCAAATGCAAGTCACATTTTAAAAAAGAGGAAAAAAAACTTTTCCTGTAAGGAGCAAAGCATTTTAGGATGCATTCTTTCTGTTCTTGGACTATTTCCTCTAGGAAAAAAAAATCAGTCCTCTTAAACTTAATGTAAATAATGGTGTGAGATAGTTACTGATGATATGTTTCAGAGCTACTTTACAAATCCAGTGGCAGTGCCAAAGATTTACTGTAGGGCATTCAACATATTCTTGGAATTAAGTTTTTACTGTAGACTAATAATTGCAAATAGCTTCTGAATGAAGAATGCTGTGTATTCTTGTTAAAACAATCCCCTGACCCGTCTTCCAGAAACCACATTATCCAGGTCATTCCCAGCTTTCTCCAGTCACCTCTCTCAAGGTCAAGAAAAAAAAAAAACAAAAACACAATAATGAGAAAGTAGAACGAACAGCAGCTAATGGCAACAGCAGTTCATAAAACGCCATAATGGTAATTCCACCCAGACAGGGAAGGGATGCAACATTTTCACTGAGCACTACCTGACAGATTCAATAATCAAGGGGAAGCCTTAATTGATGACACTTCATTAGCATAATGAGTCAAAGCTGGGAAAAGAGAGTCCCTTATTAATTAATCAAGCAAAGCACGAACTGTTTCAGTCTCCTACACGCTGCCATTTTCCATTAATCAAGAAAATGTGTATTAAACTCATTTGAAATCTCCGCATGTGGATTACCATTCCAAGGAAGAGCAACGGCAAAAGGGTTTGCCCAGCTGCACACATCTGTTCTCAGTTCACACACGACTCCAATTCAGATTTACAAAGCTGAAACTGTTCACACAGGGCATAGAAATAGCAGTTCTCTAAGACAAGTAAATCACCATCTCATTAGGAAAGAAAACAGAACCCCATCAACCTCACTAGGAGAAAAGAGAAATTCAGAAGAAATCAACTTCATTTTCCATTCCTTTGCACAAACCTCTGTTGTGGAAATAACATAAAACACAGATATGTAGGAAATACTTGTGGTAACCTACTCAGCATCTATACATGACCCCACATTCACTGCTTCGAATTTTACATTTCATTCGGGCAGGAGAGAAATATTTTGGGGTGGGGTAATGCCGGGCTCTGGTACAAAAATGTCTTGCTCTTTAAGTCCCCAACTAACTGTAAACACAGGTGTTGAGAATGAGTGTTAATGAGGTTAACAAGGGAAGATCAAAATGTAGAATCCCTACAGCAGAATGGACTCGAAGAGAGGCAAAACCTAGGGCTCTATGACTGTAAGGTCACTTCCCTGTAAGGTTTCACGCAATCATCGGGTGAGAGGTTGCTGCCGACCCATTAATAAGCTAAAGAGAATTAGAATGGAACCTGGGAAAGAAAATGCCATAAAGGAAAGCTAGGCATTTGGAGTTTGGATCTAGGAGTGACCCTCATTACTATCCTTCTAGCATAGTGAGGTCCCGTGATGAGTGTGAGCTTTAATTTTCTTCTAAACAATAAGAAATTTGAACTAGAAGTCTTCAGTCAGTTCTAGCTCCTGTAGTTTATGGTAGATACCAGTGGAAGATGAGCTGACAGACTCATTGCACGCAGAAACTGTGTGCAATGCAGGAATGATAATTTAATCAGGCTTGTAAATTACCTTGTACCTTCAGGCACTCCGACTCTGGGCCTGTACTGCGAACAACTGCAGAGAATGAGGGCTTAACCGGCCTCCATCTCTGCTTATGTACTACTCCCACATGACTATGTCTACTGTGCACTGTCCAGATTTGGAGAGGTCATTCTTTGTAAAAGCTAAATGCGTCCACTTCTTGAATCATATAATACCCTTGCCACAGAGCCCCATCAAACCTAGATATGTAAAGCCAAGGTTAGCTATGTCTATCTCATATATCTATGTCACATTTACTTAGTTTTATTATTTATGTGCTTAGTTCTCTCCCAGAAAGATTTCTAGAATTACTCAAGCTTGTTTACAAAACAAATGGAAGAAATATAAACCTAACACACAGAACACAAGTCTACCTATTCACTATAGATCAGCATTATTTTTACATACTAGAGGATCAAAAGACAAAATTTGTTTGACCAAGAAGTAATGCATCTAAATACTCAAGAGGTATATTAAACCCATTAACAAAATAAATTCTTTTCTAGACTGCTGGCATTTTAGAACTTAAGTGCACTGAGATCCAGCTCTCCATAAAGAAGCATTCCTTTTCCACGGATCTTCCCCGCCAGCCAAATTGGTCCCAAACGCTGAGCATTAACTGTTAGAGCTCTGAGTAGAGACATGCATTATTGTCTTGCAGGACTATAGCCTCTGTCAGTGTTAAAGAGCTCAGGTTGTGTTGAAAATTATTTTAAAATAATAAATCACATTTGCAACTTGAAGGTAGCTGAAGACATCATCTATAATGTAAAATGACAACTAGGGACTACATGTTCTAATGAAACACTTGATTTTTCTAGCCTGCAGATATTCCCTATTGTCACAAAGTTGGCTTAATATATATAATAGAATCTGTTCTATGCATTAAAAATGAAATCCTCTCTTAAGTACAGTGCAAAAGGAAAAAATCCCTTTAATGTGAAGGATCGAACTATTTTTGAGTTCCAACTACTGACTACTGACTTTCCAGGAAGAATTTCAGACCTTGCACTCTGTACTTAGGAATACTTTGGCAATATACTGTTTCTACTTATGAACATTAAATAACAATTAGGAGAAAATCTTTAAAATTGGTTTAAAAGTGGGAAACTAGATTATATGCCAAAGTCAAAAGTTAGAGAACTGATTTTGAAGAGGCAGAGGATGACCTCTGTCTCTCGTTCTTTCTCTCTCCTGTTTGGACAGTGAATCCATGAATCCATGACATTTTGCCTACTGAGCAACCATTCTACCACTTGGCTACATCCTCAATCGTACCCAACATAGATGTTTATTTCAATGAATAGTGCAGGGTTGTATTTTCTTAGAGAATAATACATTCCTATAAAAACTGAGGAGAACTTCAAAAGATGAAATACATATCTTCATAATCTGAGTGTGAAAAGAAGGCTGAAAGAATTGCTTGACGTAAGACAGACCAGAATAACAGAAACCATTCAAAAATGTAAACATCTAATAGAATAGAAATTCAAATCTATCCAAAGCCTAAGTGTACTGCATTTATTTTAAAACACAGGCTGAATTTCTCAAAAGTGCTATGTTTAATGGTTTGCTCAGCAATTTACTTTTCAAATTATTTTACACTTCCGAAAAAAGTCAATTACATTCAAGTATGTAATTAGTCCTTGCTTTTCTGACAATTCAGGATACTATTTTGTGTGCTGGTGAACAATGTTATAGATAATGAAAAATGAATGAATGATTTTTAAAGATTTCTTTATTTTTATTTTATGTGTATGAGTGTTTTATCTGCATGTGCATTTGGACACAAATAAAAGCAATGCCAATGGTGGTCAGAGAGGACATCAGACCCCCTAGAGCTGGAGTTATGGGAAGTTGTGATCTGATGTACTTTCTGAGAACTGAAATCAGGGTCCTCTGAAGAGCATCAAGTGCTCTTAACTGATGAGCCATTAATAAATAAAGTTAATAAAATATGTACAGTATCTAAATACCATTAGAGACAGATAGAAATAAAACCATGCAAAAGTTTCAAGGATATTATTATTAGAGAAAATAACTAGGGAAATTACAGCACACTTAGATTCACATATGCAATTGTCTACAAATGTATCAAATGAGTTGGAACGTCATCAAAAGCGAATATAAAATCTTTTGTCTGATAAATGAAACAAGGAAAGGTATAGAAGTCTTAATTTTTTCCTGCATCCAGCATTTTACTATTCTGTATATCACTAAGAGGAAAGAGTCACCTTAATAATTTCAAAACCGTGCATTTATCCAGTCACATGGCACCTACTGCTGTCAGTTGGCAAGAGGCAAGATTTGCCATTGCAGATATTTCCTTTTACTAGTTCCTCAAATTCCCCTGACACATTTAACAATATATGTGAGGTCAAAACATCTCAGAGTGGTAAGGATGGAGTAATGCCAACTTGACAAGAACAAATGAGGGAAGAAAGTAACTCTCTGTCCAGGGATTGCTGGTCACTCTGTCTAGGGATTGCAGGTCACTGTCTCATGTAACCCCACTCGTTGCTTTATTGAGATGAGCAAACGTGCCCAGTAATTCTTGATTAGAAAAGTATAAGAGTGGCTCGTGCTATTTAAACATGATTACTGAGAAAATTAAAATGAATAGGACTCATAGTCTCGATAAGTTATTTTGTTTAGTTAAGTATACAAGAATTTCTTTTAGTAACTGTGAAAGAAATATGGAAAATAATTTTAATCTACTTAGTAAGCACATTTTAAAGAAAATGATTCAAAATATTTTTGTCATCAAATACTCTGTGACTATAACTAAAATTGCATATTTTATTATTGGAAAATTTATAACTCCCCTTTCTTGGGTTGTGGGATAATTTTAATTTATTATTCCAACTTACTATGTTTCATAAGAAAACTTGTAGAGATTCACGTTTTAGAGGGCACTTATTTTAGGAAATTTTTATGTTAAAACAAGAGTCAAAATTGAAGACTAACTATTGTTTAAAGACACATTTGATTCTTTTTCTACTCAGAATGAGAAATTTCTACTATTTCAGTGAATAATTAGGTTAATTTGCAAATTAAGCATAACATCAATATAGATCTAAAAACATTTACAGACATAAATGTTTCTGACATCCAGGTAAAGAAGGAAAGCAAACCCAGGAGACGACAGGAAGCAGGATAAGGCCATCAGCTGTGCAGTGAGGCTGGAATGACCCCCATTGATGTGCCTGGTAACAGGTCAGCTTCCTCTTGTATGTACTGTACTGTACTGTACTGTACTGTACTGTACTGTATTGTATTGTATTGATCTTAAGTCAGCCTAAGTTCATGTGGGATTTTTCCCAAGAGGATGATTTAGAATCTTATATTTGGATTGTAGTTTCAGAAGACACACTTTAAGGTCTTTAATAAAGAATTTGATTAGCTTTTTTTGAGAAAGTAAATTCAGGATGTTGAATTGCAGTCACTTTTAGAACTTAAGTTTAGAGCTCATTTGAGGTAGAATATACATAGTTATCTAAAGGAATGCCCAATAATTTGACGTGTGCTCATGAGGAAAATGGACACACAATTTAATAGTCAGTCATGGAGGCTGGTCAAAGCAGACTGGGTATTTAAAGATATGATGCAATACCGTCCACTGGCCATTTTCTTCACTCTGACATCTTTATACTCTTCCAAGACTATTGTATAAAGTTGATGCCCAAGCAACACCCAAACACAATGTTTATGTATAAGATCATGGCTTCATGTATTTAAACTTGTAAATGTGACTATTTCCTAACAGTCCATAATAGTCATAGATTATAAAACTCTATGATTATTGTGTTGTGTCTCTGTAGAAGAACCATGCTGTATATAAAAACCATTGACTCGGGCCTTGGGAGATGGCTCTGTGGCTAAGAGCACTGGCTACTCTTCCAGAGCACATGGGTTTGGTTCCCAGCACCCACATGGTGGCTAACAATTGCCCATAACTCCAATTCCAGGAGGTACGACACACTCTTCTGACCTCCTTGGGTATTGCATGACAAGGGTGCACTTACAGACATGTAGGTAATACACTCATAAACATAACATATTAAAAATAAATAAAATTTAAAAGTGTCTCAATAGACATCGACAATTATTAGAGAGGAATTTAAATTCTCCTTATGTGCTTCAAATGGTCTATTATCAATTCTAGAGGGTAATATGGTAAATTATAGTACCTTGAAGGTCTTTTTATCCTTTGTCAGTTTCGTACATGAATTATAATCCTTTTTATCCAGGTTCCCCTGTTTCTTCCCCAACTTTCTCTCACAGAAACCCATCTTCTTTCCAACAAATCCCCTTCCTTCCTTCATACATCTCTTTCTTTCTGTGACCTAATGAGTTTAAATGTGATTGCATGGATGGGCATAGGTGGCAGGTTCTTTACTAGAACAGGGGCAGTTGAGTGGTTACACCAGTAAGGAAAGGGACATCCTTCTGTCAGGCATCATTAACTGTCAGTAGTCCCTCAGAGAGAGGTGAGGCTTCATGATGCCTTCCCTCTTCCATGATGACATATGGACAGGCCCAAACTTGTCCAGCTCTTATGCAGCTAGTCACAGGTGCAGTGAGCTCATCAGTGCATTTGCCATGTCTTGTCAGGCCAAAGGACACAGCTTCATAACAGTCCTTCCCAACTTCTGCCTTTTGAACTTTCTGCCTCCAGTTCCATCCTGTTCCCTGAGCCTTAAGGAAAGGAAATGACACAGATGTCCAATTGAGAACTGAGCACTCCACAGTCAATTATATTTATATTTTATATATTTATATTAGATTTCTCTGCACTTTGACCATCTGATATTCATCTTTGAAGTTTCTTCCCTCAAAAAACATACAT
>NW_008352126.1:1647976-1654494 GCF_000622305.1 Nannospalax galili
AAACCTGGCACTGGGGTTGTTGTATAATAATCTATGGATTCTCAGAAAAAAAATTATCAGTCCTCCCAGGTAGGATACCTCCATTCAAATGTTTTCTTAATAATATTTTAATAAGCTTATAAAATAGTAGGATTGAATCAATTATAACACTTGGAATGTCTTAAATGAAAGTGATAGACTAGTAAGCAAATCCTGATGAAACAATAATAATATGGCTTAAGAATATTAAAGACAAAAAAAACCCTTTAACTTGGGATACAGGAGCTAGATACAGGCTGATTTCTGTGAGTTCAATGACAGCTTCACACATAATGAGTTCCAGGCCAGCTGGGGCTACAGGGAGACCCTGTCTCAAAAAGATAAAAAAAGAATGTGTAAAATAAGTCATCCTTACTACTATGAAAGACCAAGACAGGATTATAATTTCAGAATAATTTTAAGATCATTCAGGGAAATAGGGAGTCATTATCAGAAAATAAAATAATAAAAGATTGCTGAGGGTGTAAGTTGGTGGGTAGTAAGTTCATTCCCCAGTATCTAAAATTTTTTTTAAATTAAATCTAATATTGTTTAATGTTTCTTTTATTATTTTAAATTTATGTGTATGTGTGTTTTCCTTGCATGTATGTAATTACCACCATGTAGTACGATGCCCACAGATGCCAGAAGAAGGCATTGGGTCCTCAGAACTAGAGATACAGATAGCTTTTAGCTGCCATGTGGGTGCTGGGAACTGAACACAGGTCTTCTGGAAGAGCAACCAGTGCTTTTAACCACTGAGCTGTCTCTCCAGTCCCCAAATCTAATATTTTGATAACACAATGTGTTAGAAACATTATTTGACTATACATTTAAAACAATTCATTATTAGGGCAATATGCAACATTTAATCACAACTTATATGCTCATTTTATAGTATCTCAATATCTCCAAGTTCTTCACAGTTATAATAATAACAAAGAAAGGGGAAAAATAATATCATAAGCAGAAAAACCTTAAAATTCAATTATCAAAGAGAATACAAGAATTTTTTTTCATATACAAAGTCCAGTTTCAGTAAGAAGATGAAGAAAGTTTCAGCCTCCGGTAAGAGTAGTAAAAATAGGAACCACAAAGAACATTGTTGGACTGTGTACGGATGCCTACAACTGCTCAAAATCAGAGACAACAAAAGCTTTCCCACACTCCAACTCAGAAAAGCAGAAAACAGCCATTTTCTTTCTGCAGTTCCATCAATCAAATCTCCCAAAATTAGTGTTCCTCTTCTGGCTACCTCGGGTCTTGTCAGTGGCATGTCTCTACTTTCTTAAAGATGTGCCGTAATTTTCCCTTATCTTCCTCCTCCACTTCCTCAGGAAATCAACTAGTAACATCTATTGATGTCTTCCATCACATCCTCCATCTAGATGCTCTTTGTGATCTCACATATGTCGTAGTTCAGGCTGCCATGACCTCTGTAGAGAAATAGAAGAGAGACAACTAATTGCAGAGGTCATCTTTAAGGAGGTCGAATCCAGGGCACACCTGACAGGTTTAATTGGAAGAGGGATACTTTATCCAAAGTAACAGAGAGAAAAAGTCAGACAGAGAAGGTGTTACAGAGACATGTGAATTGACAGGGAAGGTGAGAGGGTACATGTCTGACTGTATCTGATTCCTAAATTGAGCACAAAGTGTGTGCATCAGTGGAAGGCAATCTGGGCAGAGGGACAGAAATAGACCAGTCAGGAGAAAGACAGTATCAGTGTTTGATGTGAAGTGCACTGAATATATTGCAGACAGCCAGGTAGCCTTAAATCCGTAAAGGGTATGAAACAAAAGCTTGCCTATTGCTCCTCTCTTTTAAAACCAGGTAGACATTGTCTAGAAGACCATGTTGACTCCCAGGTATTTTTAAGATGTAGAGACAGTGGACAAAATAAATAACTGAAGTGATATTGTTAATAGTTTGTGATAGCAACACACATATACCCTCCTCAAGTCCCTGTAACCAGGATCCTAGGAATTACCACAAGAATACTGCATGTGAACTACCTCCATAGATTTGTAATCATAAATTCTCTCAATGATTTCATCTCTAGTTCCAAAAGCAGTGTTTGCCACCCAGCACAAACATAGTTATTTTACAACTTTGCATTGGCCATATGAGATGTGCAGTCATTCATTCTTACCTGAACCCATATTAAGGATGATTCCTACTTTTCAAATCAAAGAGAACATTAAAGTCAGACTGCAATCATGTTGACACTTATGTATCATACTTTCGGTGATATGGACCTACATGCAGAAAACAGTATTAACTAAACATATCATAAATATAAAAATGTTTGACTGGAATGGGGTATTGGGGGAAAATGAAGCTAGTATATTTAGAAGAAAGATATGAGATCTGAGATATCGCATAATGTATGAAAAAGCATGATTTGGTGTTGAATTAATTATGCTGATATGTGATCCGTTAAACCATTCCATCCCTGAAGCAAATGTAGCATTTCAGATATAACTAGTATGAGGGCTTCTTACCTGCTGGAAGTGGTACCTTGATACAGACAGCAATGTCTGCTGACCTTTTTGTGCTTATAATCGAGTGAGATTGCTACTGACAGACGTGGGGAGACTGGGGATGCTATAAAGCATTTTCAATGAACGATAGTGCCCCTTACAACAAAGCAGCATCAGCCCTAAAAGGCCACTATCATCAGGGTATTCTGTCCGCACTAATGACAGCTGGCCACAGTCATGGGAAGACAGTGGCAAGGTGGATGGGGATTTGCTGTTTTCATGTACTGAGGGTTATTCTTCCTTGGTTTCTACTGCATTTTACATCTTATAAATCACCGAGGAACAATCTGGGATTTGTGTGACTCTTCAGATATTGTTTAGAATGTTCTCTCTTTCTATGAGTACTTTTTAGTCATATTATTTTTGTCTCTCCTTGGCATTTAAATTTAATCTCTTCCTACAAAATGTGTTCCCTTTATGGCTTACCTTCTAATTCCTATACTGTCTCACCTTCCTCAGACTTCACACTTTATTGCAACTATTACACCTCCAGGTATAAATACTTATGATCTGAACACACTTGCCAAGTGTTTTTGCTGTATCCAAAACTGTTGTGTGGTAACTGCAAATATATATGCCATTGTTCATCCGGTATAGGTTACCAAATATTGTTGGAACAAACTATCAGTCTTTAACAAAGAACTTCCTTAAATAAATGCCCAAAGACCCATATCTTTTGCTGCTGTTCACTTTCTAGAGTGTGAAATCATTTGTCAAATACACTTTCAAATCATCAGACAGAAAACCTATCCTGCCACAAGCAACCCACCAGCTTGGAGAACAGCCAAAGACCAGCATTCTGCAGCCTCATTCCTGGAAGCACAAAAGGAAAGGTGGTTATTTAATTACTCAATGCTAGAAACTCAGACTATTTAGATGACTCCAACCCATCGGCACAATAACCCTTACCCGGTATCAGGCATTGCAATCAAACACATTTGTACGGGAAGCATTGTCCCTTCTTCCTGAGTCATAGATCTCCATCCACATTCATCGTCTGGATTCTGCACATGTCTCTATAATCCTCTTTGTGACAGCCTCTGAACCAGCTCTGAATAGAAACAAAAATAAGGAGAGAGCTTGAAACACTTGATTCCTCTCAGCATACAAAGAATTGACAATGCAAAGCCACGAAAAGTTAAGGATTTAGAGCCTCTGATAAGTGCAAAATCTTTCCCAATCACATTTTTTTTTATTTCTCTGCACTTTGACCAGCTGTAAGTCTCCATAGTAACTGCTATCTACTGCAGAAGGAAACTTCTCAGACTGGGGCTGAGAGCTACACTAATCTGTGGGTGTAAGTGTAAGTATTTATAAGGTAGGTGGCTACTATGTCCACTTAGCAAACTAATAGAAATCCTGGGTATCTCTCCTGAGTCCTATGACCACTTAACCATGGATTCTGGCCTGATTTATAGTAAAATGAATGAGTTTCCTCCTGTGGAATAGATCTTAAATTTGATCAGAAAATGGTTAGTTACTCCCATAATGTTCGTGTAACTATTGCACCCCTGGCATATCTTGCCAGTCTGTACATTATTTCAGCTCCTGGGGTTTGCATCTGGACCAGCCTATTAATGACTTTTCTCTTCCATCAGTCAACCAAGCATCTTCCATGGTTATGAACGCTAATCAGCAAGGCAGGAAACTTCTAGCTTGGTCCCAGCTTGACGTTATCTACATCCCATGACCAGAGTGTGCAGATTCTTCAGAAATAGGCTCAGACCATCCAGTTTTAATAGGAAACCAAGGGCGATGGCAATAACCTGCATTGTTTGTGGGATTCTTAGGACCTCTGACTAATAACTTGAAGGGAGGTATCTTAAACCTGGCACTGGGGTTGTTGTATAATAATCTATGGATTCTCAGAAAAAAAATTATCAGTCCTCCCAGGTAGGATACCTCCATTCAAATGTTTTCTTAATAATATTTTAATAAGCTTATAAAATAGTAGGATTGAATCAATTATAACACTTGGAATGTCTTAAATGAAAGTGATAGACTAGTAAGCAAATCCTGATGAAACAATAATAATATGGCTTAAGAATATTAAAGACAAAAAAAAAGAAGCATGTGGAGTAGGTTGAAAAAACAAATTTTTTGTTTGGTTTTTTTTTGTTTTTTTTTTACAATATGCAATTGAAAATACCTCTTCCTGATGAACTGTCCTCATTTTTATTGCAGTGTTAGATTATGTTTTAGACTTTCAAAATGGACCAGCTCCCATCGTATATTTTCTGCATATTTTATCATAATGATAAAATTTGTTTATGTGCCTAGAATAAAAAAAACTCACATTTTTCATAATTCACCCAATTCTGGGTAGAGACATGGTGCTCTCCCCCTTAAATATACTAATTTTTATTACTTATTGAAATTATATCTGTGCTCAACTCTATATTTACAGTATTATCTTTTGACAAAGGCACTGAATCATTTAGTAAATCTGTATGCAAGAAATACTAAAAGAATGAATTTGGTGTCTACAGATAAGTTTCCCTAGTCCCCACATAGCCAAGTCGGTAAGGCAGTCCCTCAGAAAACAAGGGTACCTGAAGGATGCTTCTGTCAAGGAAAAGCTTTAATCTTAACTGCTGCATGTGAAAAAAAAAAATTCCCTCAAAACCATACTATCAGTTTTGTAAGACTTTTGCAGATATTTTGGATTTGAGTTAAATCTTTTTTAAATTTCTTTTATGATTTATTTATTATTATTTTATGTGTATGAGACTTTTGCCTATGTGAATGTAAGTATACCCATGAGTACAGTTCCAAAGGAGGTTAGCAGTAGGTGCTGAATCCCCTGGAACTGGAGTTATAGACAGTTGCTAGACACCATGTGGGTACTAGGAACTGAACCCAGGCAGTCAGCTCTCTTAACCTGAGCCCATCTCTGGCCCCCTTATATGCATTTTGGTCCTCATCCTCACACATTTCTATCCATTTTAAGGCAAATGACTAGTGGTGGGAGGGTGGAATTATAGTGGGAAGATCAAGACCCTACAGACTGGAATTTAAAAAGAAACAAAATCTGCTCAGGAGTCCTATATGATGATCTAAGGTGTTATAGTATCAATGCTAATAGTTGTAAATACATTTCACTTCAATGAAAAAGTTTCTACTTGATCTAAAATACTGATTGTGGCATCTGATTCTGCATATGCTTGGGGTTGAGGGTGAGTCCATTTGAATTCCTTTGATGTTTTGTTCTCTATGACCACAGAATGTATGCAAGAAATGTTACAGAAAAGAATCTGCTAATGGAAAACTGCCTGTTCTGAAGAAGAGAGAACATACAATTTATTATTAGAAATGACCTTACCAAATATATTCCTTCTTCAGATACAAAAGACGGTTCTTAAAATTAGTGGAAATTTAAATGACAACATCCAAAGAACCACGAAAGCAGATGCTCTGGGAACTATCAGAGATGTTTGGTAGCAATTCCAGAGTGAAACTGCCAGCCCACCCCGAATTCTTCTTACAGAGAACCATGCATCCACCACTTTGAAGAAAAAGAATCTACATTTATAGCAACATATGTAATTCATGACAATAGATCTGTGCTCAAAATTATGCGTCAACAGTAACAGCAAATGTACAAGAGGCAAATAAATGACGGAGGACTCAGCAGCACTGAACCATCCTGATTGTGGCATCTGATTCTGCATATGCTTGGGGTTGAGGGTGAGTCCATTTGAATTCCTTTTTTAGTATTTTATTTATTAATTTTATTTGAAGTGTATGAGTATATTGCCTACATGTTTGTAAGTGTACCCTGTCATGCAATGACCACAGAGGTCAGAAGACGCCATCAGATCCCCCGGAACTGAAGTTACATATGGTTGTTAGCTTCCATGTGGGTGCTGGGAACTGAACCCAGGACTTCTGCAAGAGTAGCCACTGCTCTTGACTGCTGAGTCATCTCTCCAGCCCCAGTTTGATTTCTTATATGT
>NW_008352126.1:1655075-1668542 GCF_000622305.1 Nannospalax galili
AGTTTCAAAATCAGCCATGCATGGATAAACAAAATGTGATAACACATAACACACACATACACACACACACACACACACACACAAATGCTGTGTGACTTCCTGTGGAAATATGAACAAACACCTTTTCAACCCAAATGGACACAGACAAAAGACCAAAGATCAACTTAGCCTCTGGAACCAGTGAGTTTAATGGCGTCACTTAGTGAGTATGGGTGAGGGGTTAATCATAGGAACATGGCTGACTCAAACACAGCTGTGTCACTGGAACTTACCCTAGCTTGGTGGATGACTCATGAATGGTGACTCTTGAAGATTCATGCACAATTCACACCAGCTAAGTCAATTAGAGAGTCTCCTCTCCCCAGAAACTGTGTAATGTTTTGATAACCTTGGAAGGAGAACATGCCAACATCGTATTCAGGAACTTCATGGGCCTTTGTTTACTTCCTGAGTCTTATATGTTTCAATCCATAGAAATTACTAACACACACACACAGACACAGACACACACACATGTATGCACACATGCACACACAAAGTGGGGAGAACAAAGTCGTGTCTGTCAATTGCAAGATATGAATAGAATTGGGTTCCTTCAGGTTAAACAAAATACGCCAGTTTCAGAAAGACAAGCATCACCTGCTATCCCTCAAATGTCAAATATAGATTAGAAAAAAAATATGGAAGTATAAAGGTGAATATTTGGGAAGAGGAAAAGAACCACCATGAGGAGGAAGTGGGACAAGAGAGAGAAACTGCTGTGTGATCACAGTACATTATGTACATATACGAAAACATCATGATGAATCTCATTGTTTTGTACAATTACTATAAAGTAAAAAAAATTCTAAAGCATAATCTGTTAGAAAAAATAGTATATGCATCATGGTAAGAGGGATGAAGGAAGCAGAGATTCCAAGTACTAAAATAATTCCCTTAGATATTCTAACTAACCCTGATTTATTGAATGTGGCATGTTTCTCTCAAGGCACAAATTACCCCTTAAGCCTAATGAAATAATAGTTTGAATTCATGGAATTGAATCTCCATTGTGTGGGTTAGACATTAACAAGGGAGTGTTTGTCTTGTTCTACAAACAGCACTGAGAAAAGAAAACTTGCTGCCTCTTCTCTGTTACCCTTTTCTTTCATAGACAGAGATGCATGAGTTCGTCAAATCCACTTTAAACATGTTAAAGCGTGTGTGCATTCTTACTGTGCATCGCAATAGGTAAGCTTGTAAAAAGCCCATGGTACTTCGAACAAGAAGAGAAATAAAGTTCTATAAAATGAGGACAAAGAAGGTTATCCAATTATGTCAGAGAATGAAGCCAAGTCTTCAGGAGTGGTTCAATGGAAGGCAGAAAGAGTAGCTCTTCATGTGGGAAAAAAAAAAACACATGTTCAAGGAATTCAGTAGTTTCAGTGAATTTACTGAAAGTAAATAAAAAAGTCTTTGAATATAATTTCTTGTATATATATTAGATATATTTGAATTTATATAACTTTTGGTATTTAGCTCTAAATACAAAGACCTTGTCACAAACTCAATGCTTAACTTAACTATTCAAAACTCTAAGGTTAATTTGCAAAAGAGTTTTTCATTGTAGATCCCCAAACCAGCATAGACAGGCCTTAATCTGTACGCTACCCAATCACCAGAGGGGTGAGCTGCATTTGAATACTTCATAAATCCCACCTAGTTTTAGTTTTATGAATATTCCACATCAATCTCAGTAAAAAATATTTACCCCTAATTACTGAAATACAGACTTTTTACTATTAAGAAGTCCAGGCTTTATTTGTTTATTTATTTATTTATTTATTTATTTACTTTTGATACAGGGCCTCCCTGGCCTGGAACTGTCTATGTAGACCAGGCTGGATTGAATCTCAAAGAGATATGCCTGCTTCTGCTTCCAAAGGCACCAGGCCTGGCTCCAGTTCTTATCTTAAATGTAATGATTTTTCGAGACTGGTTGGAGGCAGTTATGACTTAAAACACCATGCATGTAGAATCACAAACATTCCAGGAAGTCCCATGGTCCAGAAAGAAAGAGAGAAAGTTCATAGACTCTGCCATCACCTCATAGATTTTGTAGGTGATATTTGTGTAGATGGAGTCCTTCATTTCCTGTTTTTGATGAGGCCAATAATAAAAACAATAAAATATGGATGACAGAAAACACAGATTCCAGCTCCTTCACTTATTACTCTCAACAAAAAAGAATTTTCACACAGTTATCTGTGAGATGCCAAATGTCCAAAGCTGATGGCCAATGCTCAATATAATCAGTAGAGTTGTCTCCTAAAGTGTCACCAACACCCCCATAGTGAACAGAAGCACACACATATGTATCATTTCTAGCATCTCAGTCTCTTGTCTGTCTCCTATATTGTGCCTTCACAGACTGAATTTTTTTCAAATTTACCCTATAATCCTCATCTTCTTACTTTCTTCCTGAGCACTTGTGACTGCTTAGAATTTCTTGCACTAATTTGCCTGACTCATGTATAGTGGACTTTCCACTCATAAAGATGTCCCATCTAAGAATTTTTTCCCTCGCCTTTCAGTCTGTTTGAGATTTCTCTCATAATTGCTTCTTGGGCTTTTGATCCTTTATCATAATCTTTGTTATGTTTTTTTGATGGCACAAGGTTCACATCTGGGTCAATCAAGAAGCAGAGAAGAAAAATTAATCAAGACCAGGCTATGCGAAACCTCTAGGCTAAGTGCAGATGACCCAACAGCTCTAGCAAGACTCCTCCTCCTAAATGTTCAGAAATCTGAAAACAGTACTGCTAACTGGGCATCAATTCTGCATTTCAAAATTGTGGTGCTGTTTGTAGGCGTGAATAATTACATTAATGTCTAGGTAAAACTGTGCAGATAAACTCTTTGTCTTGCCCTCTATGAGGATTTTGAAGTTAGCTTAGGAATGCCAGGTTCTTTTCCCTCTGTCTTCACATTGAGTTTTTATTATTTAATTCATGTATTAGGGAAAATTGATTTTCTTGCCTGACTTCTTAACTCAGCGGTTCAGTTTCGACAATGCGGGAGCCTGGTGTTTTGTTTATTTGTTTTTGTGCACTCTGGATGGATTCCACTGGTTCATTCTGTACTGTTTGCAGTTGTAACCTGAATTTCAATGAGAGTTTTGAAGTTTCACAAGATGTTTGTTTTTGCATATATGCATAGCTGTGTGGGAGGAAAATGCCCAAGGTTATGGGTTTAATATTCATTATTCATGGCTTTTTCCCAATATAGTTTCTGTACCTTATTAGAAATATCATTTAATAACAATATCTGAAATAATGATAATATAATCCCCTAATTCTGGGGTTTGTTTGCATTATTGACATCTTAAAATGAGAAAGAAAACTGCAAAATAAGCACCACTTAACTTATTTTAAACAAACTGAGGGGCTGGAGGGATGGCTTCAGTGGTTAAGAGCACTGGATGCTCTTGCAGAGGACCTGGGTTCGGTTCCCGGCACCTACATGGTGGCTATCAGTTATCCGTAACTCCAAGTCCAAGGGATCTGACGCCCTCTTCTCCATGAGCATGATAAGATACAGGTTCACTTGCACACATGCAGGCAATACCCTCAGGCACATGAAATAAGAATAAAAACTAAAATATTAAAAAACAAATTGTGTCTCTCAATAATAATGTCATGTTCATTGCATTGCAAGGTGTGCTTTGCTTTTAATAAAAAGAATTCTTAGCAATTATTAATTCTACCTTACAAAATTACTATATCATAGAGGCATCACAACGGTTTTCCCAAAATCAAAATGATGAACACAGAACATATTTTTTATCTGAACCTCACTTCTGGTCTCTATTCTACTGAATTCCAAGTTACAAGGGACAGTTGAAATTCAGTAATTAACTTCTCAAATAGTGACCTCACAAGCACGTGCCTCTTTTTTCAAAGATTTTGCTTCACATTCAGTCTCCCCATTGATTCTTCTTGTTTTCCCCCCTGTGAATGGCATAAGATATCAAAAAGCACAGTGATACCATCACAAAGGGTACCAATGGAGAGGTTTTTTTAAAGGAAAAAGTATTATTAACCTTAGAACGATTGTGCAAATAACTAGGCAGTGCCTCACCTTTGAGGAGAAGGTACAAATTCCCACACTCTTCAAGTGCTAGTCTTTTGTCACTAGGCAGTAAAAACTGCCTGTCTTGTGTTTACAAATACCCTAGTAGAGATTCATTGCATAAGCGGTCCAAGAATTCTTCCAACATCAGTGCTTTAAAAATTAAAAAGAAAAAATAAAAGAACATACAGCTTTTATGTCTTCAAGAGTTTAGACAAATTACCTTCAGTCATTCTTGTTCATTCTTCTTTCTACAAAATTATCTAAAAAGCAATGGTTTGCAAGAGCTAATATGTTTACTATATCATATATTTGTGTATTATGCTTATGTTAACAACAAACATCTGCCTGGTAGTGAACAAACAACGTGGTATAGTAATATTTCATAAGGCTGCCAGGAGCCACGACTGTTACTTCTGTTTCTTTGTAAATTCAAGCACACTTTAGAGATCTTTCCTGTTTTAACACTGGTTAGAAAGTAACCTATCTAACCAACTGCGATTGTTAACGTTGTTAGAAAACTTTCTCTTATATCATCAGTTCTCTACTTGCCTATAAACTAAAGTGACACGTGGGTACAGGACACACTCCCTCTCTCTCAGGACCACTCTTGAACCTGAGGTGGCAGTTCTTTTCTGTCATTACAGATCTCCAGTTCCTTCTGTCATTTCATGAGTAGCATAATTTCCAGATACATATACATTCATAGTCTTTTTGTCCATATTGTAAGTAGTTACTTTATCTCTTAATACTCAGATTTTTTTTTATATGAGGACAGGACAGACTATGCACCTAACACAAAATGTGGATTATAACCTCACATGTTCTAGTTAGTCTTCAGGACTTCTACAAATTTGTAATAACTCTTGCGACATCATCTCACTGTGACTGGCTAAGTTATCAGTCCATTTAAAACTCTACCCTTTTGTTCACAGAATATCTCAAAACTCTGTTTTTAGTAAAATTCTTACATATTTTCATGCAAATGTAACATCTTATTTAATTGTACATACTATCAGTTCAAAATTGGAATGAGGTATCCAATTGTGTTATCTTTCTAAACCTTGTCTTTCATGTAATAAATTTACCCTCTATTCTAGTTAGCTACACACTTTCATTTAAAAGTTGCGATAATGTTTGTCTTTAATAATAATTTATAATTTACAAGTCTAATAAAGCATATTACATACTGGAAGTTCAAAAGTGTACCCAGAAAATCCCTAAGAACAGTCAATTCTCTAATGACCTGCATTTGAACTCTTATTACATTTGTTGAGTCATCAAAGGTGAAAATCCAGAATAAACTACCTAGCAGGAGAGCTACACTCATGAAATCTCAACAATATGGTTGACTAAACAAAACCCAGATAATGACAACACCAGTTGCCATGCCGGCGTGGATGAGGGACTTTCACAAGGTCCCACTTTTAGATGAAGATCTATAGGCAATCAATGTTTACAGACAGAGGGAGAATCAGTTTAATCCAGGGAAGAGATCCCCAATGATTTATCTAAACCAAAGTGGTTGGTCAGTGCTTGTGCACAACAGCAATGCTGATTGGACTCAGTAGAATATATATATATATAATATATATAATATATATATATAAAATCAAGGCAGTGGTCATGAAGTTGGGAGGGCATGGTGGCATGTGGGAGAGTTGGAGGGAAGATGGTGGGGTGAGGGTGATATAAATGCAGTGTTCATGTATGAAATCTCCAAAAATATTTTTTAATGGTGAGGTTCTGATGATAACACCAATAATTTGCCTCCAGATTCATCACACTGTATTAATGATATGCTTGAGTAGGTAATTACTTATTAATGTGGCAACCTGCAGTTCATTCAGCCCACAGTCCTCTTTACTCTTCACAATATATTTGTTTAATGACATAAGAAATCAAGTATGTTCACTATTCACCTCCTCATCGCTCCCTTAATGCAAAGCAGCATCCATAAAGATGTGCTGTTACATAATCCATTCATCTGTTGATGTTATTAACAAATCATTTGTCTGTGGTTCCTAGCTTTAAACATAACATAAATACTGACATAAAGTAAAATGGAATACTGTTGTTAGGTGCTATGCACTGCAGACTTCCACTCAGCTTCTATTCTGTGCTCTGCATTTCTTCCATCTAGTAGTAGAAGCAACTCCAGTTCTCAGAGCTTCGGGTATATACAGAGCTGTGAGATTCAAGGTTCTATCCCATGATTTCCAGATCCTTGTCTGTGCATGTGTGAGAAGTGTGCAAATGGGATAAAACTGGACGTGATATATAAACTTTCATCTCACTTCCTTAAATGGAAAGTGTTTATTTCCTTCTGTCTTTCTAGTTCCTTTCCCTTACAGATTAAAATGGTTTGTTTGCAGCTGCTCCCCAGGCCCAACTGTGTGATCCAGGAAATCATCCATTAGAATAACAAAACACCACACTACAAAGCATCCAGATCATCTTTTGGATTTGTCAGGTAACACTACCTCTACATTCTATGTAAGTAAGAATATACTTCTATCTTGTTTGCAGTTTCTGAATTTGGGGTCTATTTTTTCACAATAGATTAGTTTATATCTAAATATTTATGCCTAAAACACCAACATAGAATTTTACCATATTTGCTTCATATATTTCAAGGTAAATATCATAGAGGCTGCCTAGCCATCCTCAGGCCAGCATCATACTTTTCTCTCTTCTTCCACACAGGCAATCGCCTTTACTGAACTCAGAATGGATCTGTCTGAGTCAGACCAGACCACAAGCCTGTAGGAATGACATGACAGACTTTTCTGGAACCGTAAACTAGGAGACAGAAGACTAAGAAAGAGCATGAACACATGAATAAAAACCTTTCCTGACTCCCTGTCTACAGGTGCAGAGAGGCAGACCAGGAGCATGACAGTATGGAAATATCCAAGGGCACTGTAAACCATGGGCACTGAGACAGAGATGTAAGCACTCCAGGTCTACCTTGCAACACTAAAGACATGCTTGTTACTGTATCACCAGTGTGGTGTGCACATATTTGTGTAGCACATGCGCACATGCATGGGCAGCTACATGGGCAGCTGCATGTGCACTTCCATGTGCATACATAATGAGGTTGGGTGTCTTTTTCATTGCTTTCTACCATGTGTTTAGAGACAGGGTCTCTCACTGAACCCAGAACTTATTAATTTAGCTAGCCTAGCTAGCCACCAGGCCCCAGGGATTCTTACTGTCCTGCAACAAGCACTGGAGTTACAGGCATGTGCCACCACACCTGGCTATTTTAATGTGGGTGATAGAACACGGGTCCTCCTATTTGCTTAGCTGGTCCATATCCCCAGCCTCACATTGTCAAATTTCAGGAAAACTGGGCTATGGCCTATTACATCTTTATGATTTTATTGTATTCAATGCTATTTTTAAATCAGATATTCAGTCTTTACCACCCAAAAACTTGGATTCAGGAGCGATGAGTAGTTGAGGATGAGTGACACTGCACTGTGACTTTGTAAACCGTTTTAGATTCCATTAACTTCATACCAGAGAGCAATCCACTCAAAACCAGGAAAACGAGATATAAACACCCAACAAAATAATGATTGTATGATAGAAACCTTGCTGTGATTTAAGGCTTTGTGACTTGTATGTATCATAATTAGAAAGTAATCATATGAATTTGTCTGTTACCATCACCCAGCAGATATTTCTGAAAGAAAAATATATCTCACAGGGGAATAAAATCTTAACTAGTATGAAGATGAGTCATTCTTAGACGGTTTCCTTTGCACTTTTGCTACCTTTGGCATTACCACTGAGTCATTATCCATACATACACACGTGTAAAGTTTTTGCTTTCTCCTGGCCTAAAATTGGTGATGCAAGCTGATAAAATGTCAGTTATAAAAGCCTGAGGAATGATAAATGAATTTTTAAAAATATTTCATTATTTATTTTTGTTTTATGTATATGAGTGTATTGTCTGCATGTATGTGAGTGCACCCGTGTCATGCAATGCAGTGGAGCTCAGAAGAGGGCTTTGGATTCCCCTGGAACTGGAGTTTAAGGACAGTTCATAGTCGCCATGTGGGTTCTGGGAATCGAACCTGGGTCCTCTGCAAGAGCAGTCAGTGATCTTAACCGCTGAGCCACCTTTCCAACCCCAAGGAATGATAAATGAAATTTTAAGAAATTTAAAGTGAAGTAGGACATGATGACACAATTCTATCATTTTGGCACTTAGTGGGCAGAGGCAAGAAGCCACAAGTTCAAGGCCGGTCTAGAAATAAAAAATAGAACTTAAGGAATCCCTAGCATGTGACAATGAGAGTCCTGGCTTTACTTACAATCAAACCTTTTTCAGTGAATACACCCATGACTATCTCCTAGTCACTGTACATCACACCACTGTTGCTTAAAACACCCCGAGGTAAATGCAGCTACAGGGTCTTTGTTTGGTGAAGGGACCTGGAGGATATGTATGAGAGGAGAATATAATGAAACAAATAAAATGGTAAAGACAGTTTAAGGGGCTTCACTGATCTGATTCCCATGATGGAAATTCAGCTGTCTGAACAGCTCTGTAGAACAGGTTCCAGAATTTTCTGCTTCTTTTGGAAAAGGACACATATTCTAACTCCTTTTCCACTAACATGTCTGTAATTCAAAGCTAAGGAATTTCTACTTTATTTAAAAATATATTATGCAATTATGTTATATTATATTATACAGAACCTAATTTTTCAGGCATAATTATTTAGTGCATATTTCTGGCGACTACAAAGACATCAAATACTATATTACACAATAGAGTACACCGAGTACTGATATTAGAGCATGAAATAAATGTCTCAATGCTACTCTGTAGTAAACAGGCAAAGACCTAATTTTCATTGCAAATAATACGATACAAAATAGTGACATAACACTGCATAGCTGACACAACATGGCTGGAAGATATCAAATAAGGGAAGGAACAAGGATAGTGCAACGGCCCGGGATGGATGAGGAAGAATAGGTCACCTCTTCTACTTGAATGAGACATTTTTACTGAGAACTGAGAAGCGTCACATGGGGAATCCGATGGTTGGAGCCACAGCCCTTCAGTTCTAGAAGAAAAGCACCCAAGACAGAAAGGGCAGAGCTGAGTGAAGGAGCATAAAAACACAAAGAGCAACGAGACTTCAGCTTGTTGCTGCAGACAGTTAAGAATGGAAATGGGCAGAGACACGTGTGGACCAGGAGGCACATGGAGGACACTAGGGAACAAGTCTAGGGTCTGAAGCACAATTCTGTGTATTTTGAAGCAGGGTCTCCCTGTAGCCCCAGCTGTCCTGGAACTTACTATGTAGACCAGGCTAGCCTTGAAGTCACAGAGCTCCACCTGCCTCTGCTTCCCGAGTGCTGGGACAACAGGCATGTGCCACCATGCCCAGCTACTAAGTCTTTTTAAAAGGAGCACTATCTGTTATCAGGAATATTTATTAAAGAAGTTTGATGTATCAGTGAATACATAAAAATATGGGATATAGTCAATATAGTAAGAAAATCAAGGCTGAATAGTAACTACAATGATATGGGAGATTTATAGTCTTTGCAATCTGTATGATGAATATGGTTACACTGCAAAGATAAGAGCCACAGCTGACAACTGTCATAGGCGAATGCAAGACAAGAGTGTAAGGATGTGACTTGTGTTTGTAGTGCCTGTAGGATAAGGCCTTGTTACATAAGAAAAAGGTTAAGAAGTTGAGCAATAAGCCAAAATGGGCAGTTCTCACATTATGACCAATATATATAAAATAAGCTGCTCAACTTCAAGACTCATCAAGGAAATGCAAAGCAAAATCACAGTGAGACACCACCTGATTCCGGAAGATGTAGAAGGGCTAATATGGGGGAGAAGCAACATTGGCAAGAATCAAGAGAAAAGGGAACTCTTGTGTATGATTGGAGAGGAGGTGAATTAATACAGATTTAATATGATTTAGTGTGGGGGATGTTGTTATTTTTGTTATCTTGACAAAAACATAGGCATACTTGGGAAAATGAATCTTCATTGAGAAATTTCCTATAACAATCAAACTGACCTGTGAGAATTTCTGTGGGGCATTTTCCTGATTTATGTAAGAGTGATGAGCACAGTGGGCAGTGCCATCTCTGGGCAGCTGGGCTTGGGTTGTATAAGAAAGGAACCTGAGCAGCCAGGGGAGCAAATCAGTAAGCGGTGTTCTCCGAGGTTTGTGCTTTAGCTCCTGCTTCCTTCTCTCTCAACCATGGGCTGTAATTTGTAACCTGAAATAAACCCTTTCCTTCCCAAGTTGATTATGCCTCAAAACAATTTAGAAAGAGAATTACCCTATCACCCAGCATTGCCAATGGAAAGGAAGCCTGTGTTCAAAAAAACTAAGTTACAGACATGTGGGAATATGAGGGCATGGTGTGCTATTGTATAGTGGAGTGGACACACAGAACACTACTGAACATTTCAAAAGTGATAGGTAAGAGGAGTCAGTGCTCCCATGAAAAGATCGCATAAATATTTGAGGAGGTAGATATGTCCAGCCCATTTTAATATTTCAGAAAGTACATTGCAAATATATAGCACCACATAGCTATGTAAACTTTCATATTGATTATATCACTTTCAAAAAGTTAAATTTTAAAAATGGAACAAAGGAATAATTAAAATAAGAGCAATTTTAATAAGTTACATTTAATCTAGAGACAGAATTTATTTGAAATACTAAGTTAATTTACTGATAAAAATAGCCAGTTAATTATTGGGAATGCAGAAATGTACAGTAGGAAGATGTCAAAATTTAGGGTACAGATGAGTGGGAGAAGAAAGGAAAGTCGGTATTTGGAGAAGCATTTCATACACCGTGAACCATTAAGATAAGTTACATTGACTTGAAAAATAAAAATGTAATGTTGTGCCCAATAGTTTCAAAATGAATAAAGCAAAAGTGATAAAAATATAAAGTTTGAAAGGAGAAAAATCACCCTTAAAAAGGGAGAGCTTAATTCATTTTAACAAAAAAGATATTAATCGAATGACTTGTAAAAGTATAGATTATTAGAATTAGAAATTATTGGATTTAATTGCATGACTGTAAGGAAACGCTGTTCCCACAGTACTATCTAGAAATGTATTAATATATTTAGGAGTAAAAAAACCAAACAAAACTGATCTTTCTTTCTCAAAGGATCATTCAAAATCAAGAGTACATTTTATCTTGCTCTGGTGAAATCCCCTCAGCCCAGAGCCCTTGAAAACACACACAAACACACACACACACACACAGACACACACACACACAGAGAGATCTTTTTTTCAAGGCTAACATCCACTTATAACAAAGAACATGCAATGTTTCTATTTCTGAGTCTGGATTACCTCATGAAGGATGATGGTTTCTAGTTATTTCCATTCACCTAGTAATTTCATAATTTCTTTTTCCTTAACAGCTGAATAGCATTCCATTGTGCAAACATCCATAGTGATATAAATAAGCCAGAATAATAGACAGATTAGGAACAGTTAAGTGGGATGGGGAATGGGAGGGCAGGGCAGAGGAGGCAGGTGGGGAGGAATAAGGTCTTTCAAAAATTTTACACGGAAACCTAATATTGTAGAAGCTTCTTAAAATGTAAGCATAGGTGATACAAAGAGAGATTAAATGGAGGCACCATATGACAGGGGAAAGCACCCCTCTGGAAAGCCACTAACGTGAATAGGAGGCCCAGTGCAAGAAATGTATTCCTTGTTTTCAAATTGCTGATCAGGTGAATCCCATAGACCCCCAAATAATATTAGATATTGCCATGTTCTTGGTCACCCACCAGAACTTGACAGTCAGATCCTATTGCTGAAGACACTACACATGAGTTATAGAACAAACAAGGGAAATCAAGCTGGTACTGACCTCAAAGCTTCATCTCTATTGGGTGGTTTTCAAAGTGCTGGAAGCAGATACACTTGCTGCTGGAAAAGTAATCAACGACCTTACCCAGCTGCGGTCCCTGGGAGCTACAATAACCTGAAGAATGTCAAATCATGAAACACAGGCATGTATGTTATGGGAGTGACAAACTACCTTCTGATGGGATTTAAGGCCCTCTTCACAAGGTGCCGCTTATATCTGGAACTATTATCAGAGTCAAGAATCTGTGGACAGACAAGTCACAGACTGTAGGGAAGAATCTACTAATGTTATACACCGGGCATGATGGCGTGCGCCTTTGATCCTAGCACTCTGGAGACTGAGGCAGGCGGATCTCTGTGAGTTCAAGGCCTGCCTGGTCTAATGTCTTAAGTTTATATCCACAGATCGCTAGATTCTCAGGTCTCCTCAGAAAAGCCTCTTGAAGCAGGTGGCAATTAACACAGAGACCCACAGCTGATCAACTTGCAGAAATCAAGAGACTTCAGGGTTCTTGGCCCTAAATGGGACACCTACATCACACCCTCTTCCTTTAAGGCTCAGGAATCATTGAGTAAGAGGGTAGAATTCTTGTAAGAGCCAGAGGTGATGAATGAATACAAGGAAACACTGTTACCTGGACGTCACAGAGAAGCTGTGCACATGAACCCACAGTGCTTCTCACAGCACGTGTAAAATGTGCTCAAAACCAAGCCAAGGAAAATCCCAAAGCGCGTGGGGGAAGGTCAGTAAAAAGCCCCAACTCTAGCTGAAGAACTATTGGCAATCAATAGTTTCTGGCAGAGAGAAAGTCAGTTTTCTTTAATGGGGTGACTCCAGGTAGGGTGACCCAGCTGCAGCAGCTAGAACCAACAATAAGTGACTTGCGGAACACAGATTAGATTGCATGATTCTACAGGCCTTTAAAACAAAGAGTAATAGCCAGGCATAGTGAGGCACACCTTTAACCCCAGCACTCAGGAGGCAGAGGCAAACAGATCACTGTGAGCTCAAGACCAGCCTGGTCTACCTAGTGAGTTCCACACCAGCTGTGGCTACAGAGAGGCCTTGCCTCAAGAAATAAAACAAACAAACAAAAAAAAAACCCATAATAATAGATCTAATAGGACATTAGATCAGGGGAGGGGTTGGAATATGATCAGTAACAATTTTCTTGTTTGTTTCGGAATTTTGTGAATTTCATAGATTTTGATCAAATTTAGAACTCCTCCCCATTGGCATCACCCCTACTACCCTCTGCCCAATTTCATGAGCTCTGCTGTGTTCACCTTTAGCTACATGTTTTCCTCAAATGCCCTTCACTGTGCACCATCTACTGGAGCCTAGTAAACCTTCCATGAGTCTCACCCTAAATTGATACCGACTCTCCTCCCAGCAGACGTAGGTTTCCAATAGTTCCGGAGCGTCTTACCCGCTTTCCCATGTC
>NW_008352126.1:1668824-1669782 GCF_000622305.1 Nannospalax galili
TCTTGCCAATATCATTTGTTAACCTATGTGGGTCACATAGACTCTTACACTACTTGTTATTACATGCATTCATACCATTTGTATGATAAATAACTTGTGAGTACATAATACATTTGTGCACATAATCCAACAATATAATTTATAGATATGTTATATAAAATACGTGTATGTCAAAGAAATATTCGAAACACACACAAAGATAAATGCAAAAGAGAAGGAAATCATCCTTATTTTCATCAGTAATATAATAGGAAAATTGTTCTATCAGCACAAATGAATACATTAGACCTGTATAAATTATATTGTGGTGCTAATTTTTGGAACACAGCCACATTGTGCCTCTTAGGTCATGTTCAGGAGTTCTGGATGTTAGACCCCTAACAACTCAGTCAGCATCACCTTCCAGACACGCACGTGAATGTGCCCTAAACTGTTTCCAGTCTTCTCAAGTCACTTTGCTGGACAGTAATCAGAAGGAACAAAGACGAGATCCCTGCCAAACTTCCCAAATTGCAAACCAATAGGCAAAATAAGGAGATTTATGGGGCTGGAGAGATGCCTCAGCAGATAACTGCCCACAGATTTGATTTCCAGTACCCATTGGCGGCTAATAACCATCTGTAACTCCAATTCTAGGAGATCTGACATCCTCTTCAGACCTCCATAGGCATTGCATGCATGTGGTATGCTTACATACACACGGTCTTATACATCCTAGGCAAGGGTTTTCTCTAACTGGTATAGTATGTGTTTATTACCATAAGATAGTTTAATGGCAAAAAATCATATACATTGAATAGAAGATATAATAAAATAGAGTTTGAATGACCATTAAAACAATTATGAGCGTTCAGTATATTGCATATGCAATGCTCTATTCCAATTTGGGCAAACAGACTTAAAATAGGAATACTGACAATGGATTGCCGTAGATGAGGAACAGCTGACCCTCCTAGAA
>NW_008352126.1:1670900-1673160 GCF_000622305.1 Nannospalax galili
TTATGTGTTTATTACCATTAAGATAGTTTAATGGCAAAAAATCATATATGTTGAATAGAAGATATAATAAAATAGAGTTTGAAAGACCATTAAAACAATTATGAGCGTTCAGTATATTGCATATGCAATGCTCTATTCCAATTTGGGCAAACAGACTTAAAATGCAAGTATTTTAGAAAAAATAGGCCTCTGTGTTCATCACAATACTATATGGAGGGTCCAATTGATAATTGCAATTATATCGAAGGAAAAGTGACCATAAAAATATTATCATCTTAAGATTTTATTCTGTAAATATTAAGGATAACTTAAACTACTACATGGTGCTTAGGAACCATTAAAAATAAAAGTATGTAGACAAGTATGATTACCTAAGTTTAAAGTTATCTCCATAAGTTATTGAAGAATATCTCAAATTTGTACAAGAATTTGTACAGTTATTAAAATGCTTGAAAACAAAAGACATCACCAAACCACATTTTCTTCCATCTCATCCAGCTGTGGGCCAGCACGCAGCTGCTGAGCCTCCTCTGTGCTGAAGGCAGTGCGTGGTAACCTGGAAAGATGTGGCCTCGTGGGACTGAAGAGAAATACAGAAGCTGTCTGTGAATAACACCTGCCCAGAAGCCATCAACTGACAAAAGTTCCTTAGGCAGGGTTATGATTTCTTCCATACTTCCCCACATTTATGCTGGGATTTTGTGTGGTTGATCATGCATAGGACTTGTACATGTTGTCACCAGTGCTGTGAGTTAATTTAATTTCTGCACAATGCGAAGAAATCATAAGAGTGGACAGTAGAATGAAATGCCAATCAAGAAAAAGTGACCATAAAAATATTATCATCTTAAGATTTTATTCTGTAAATATTAAGGATAACTTAAACTACTACATGGTGCTTAGGAACCATTAAAAATAAAAGTATGTAGACAGGTATGATTACCTAAGTTTAAAGTTATCTCCACAAGTTATTGAAGAATATCTCAAATTTGTACAAGAATTTGTACAGTTGTTAAAATGCTTGAAAACAAAAGACGTCACCAAACCACATTTTCTTCCATCTCATCCAGCTGTGGGCCAGCACGCAGCTGCTGAGCCTCCTCTGTGCTGAAGACAGCGTGTGGTAACCTGGAAAGGTGCAGCCTCATGGGACTGAAGAGAAATACTGAAGCTGTCTGTGAATAACAAATGAGATGATTCTGGGTACAGTGATTTCTGCAAAGAACCACAGATGTGAGATGCACTGGCAGTAGCTGGTCGGAAGTAGAAATCTGGTCTTGAATATATTCGAAAATTTTGTTGTTGTTTCATTGCTTTTTATAGCATTTTTGTGATTTTCATACATTATAGTTTGATGGCATTTCAGTCCACTTCCTTCCCCCAACTTCCCCAAACCCAACTTAATGAGCTCTCTTACATACATAATATAGTCTGTAGAGTCTGATTTGTGTCCCCCAATGTCCTTCAGTGGGTCCATCCACTGGGCCCACCAGGAGTCACATCCCTGTAAGATAGCATCTCTCCCCCTGCCCAGAAGCCATCAACTGACAAAAGTTCCTTAGGCAGGGTTATGATTTCTCCCATACTTCCCCACATTTATGCTGGGATTTTGTGTGGTTGATCATGCACAGGACTTGTACATGTTGTCACCAGTGCTGTGAGTTAATTTAATTTCTGCACAATGCGAAGAAATCATAGGAGTGGACAGTAGAAGGAAATGCCAATCAAGTTCAAATGTAACAAGTTTAAAGGTGTTCAGGAGAATGAAAAACACCCATATAAGGCAGCAGGCAGAAAGACACTGGAAGTCGACGAGGTCACAGGTGTAGGCAAGGGTCCAAACGGTCCAACCATTCTAGAGCTCAGGTTGTTCTTGCTTCATTCTGATTGCTGCCCTGGGAAACCAACAGATGCCTTCTTTCCCTCAAAAGAAAATTATCCTGAAAATTCAATCTTTCAGAAAGGCTAGAGAATACTCATATTAAAACTCATACAATTCCATTTATTTTGCTCTCAGAACACATTAAGATAGAGCCACCTGCCATTTTACACAGTAGTGTAGATCCCGAAAACAAAAAGCCTGAGAAAAACAGTCTGAATTATCAGTCAGGAGTCTAGACCTCATCACTTTAAAATATTTGCCAAAATATTAAAATCTAATTCTATTATTGTTAGATAGAGATGTATAGAAACATGGTAACATTTATATTTTATTTCACCATAATTCAAATTGCAATTTAAAACTTTACAAACTAGATAG